>NC_056732.1:1316397892-1316497892 GCF_019279795.1 Protopterus annectens
CTATAGGGCAGTGAGGTTAAGCACATATGCATGAAGATAACCGTGGTTGAGCGGTTAAAGGGAATATCTTCAGTTTCTGACATAGGTCCATAGGTTATTAGGCTAGTGACCATTAGGGCCCTTAGAAGCCTAGCACCACACCCCAAACCATTTAGGTCCCAACTATTATACAGGGGGAAGCATGTTAGTAGGCAGATAGCTAAGGATTTGTAGGGGGAGTGTTACTTAAGATAATACTTTTTCTTACTGACAGCCTCTGTTCATAAGGAACGTGGAGGCCAGACCAGGGGTAAATTTATAATTTTTCATCCAGTTGTCAAGGTATCATTTGAATAGGATGAATTCTGATTTACATAGATGGGGAGCCTATTCTATAGTGCAGGGATCCTTTGGGACACATATCTATCTCCATAGTATGTCCTGTTTATGTCACAAGCAAACTTCAGATCCTTGGATCTAGTGTGTCTGGTGCTGTTTGTTTTGCACATGTGAAACAGATCCATCAGGGGTATGTTTGAGAAAGCCCCTACAAGCCAGGCAAATATCTTTTATTAACAAACTGGAGGAGAATGAATACAGAGACAGAGACTTTAGGCGATCGGTGTAAGACAGGGTATTATGCCCTGAATTCTGCTACTGAGAAACATTTGTAGGCATTCCAACTGTTGCAACTGTGTAGTTAGATATATGCCAAAGAGGGCATTGTATTCAATGATAGGTCTGATAAGACCAAGTAGAGTGGCACTATAACTTCCTTGGACCTGTATGCCATACCCTTGCTTATAAGTTGGGTGACATAAAAACATTTTTTTATTATCTTGGCCACATATTGGTCGAATGCTAGATTACTGTCTGCATATATTCCCAGATCCACAACTACTGGGTCAGCTTTTATGGCTGTTTTATCAATTGAGTAATTAACTTGGGTTGACAGTTTCCCAAAGGGCATTATAAAGCATTTGTTGGGATTGAGTTTTAAGCCGTGGTTTTGGCACTGCTCATTTGTCTGTATTAGACCCTCTTGCAAGATGTTGGTGTCATGGAGGGAATCTGTTAGCTCCCAAATTTCAGTAATCTGCAAAGTTGGTGAGACAAACACCTTTGACCTTGACTTCCAAAAACTAGAAGCCAAACAGGAGTGGGTCTAGCATAGAGTCCTGAGGTACTCCACTGGTAAATGGTCTCCTGGTGGATGTGGTCTCGCCAGTCCTGACTTCTTGGGTCCTATCTGTGAGACAGCTGCCAGTTCAATGAGTTATTTATAGGTTTACACCTAGTTCAGAGAGCTTGACAATACTGCCTAAGAGGATATTATATAAAATGCCTTAGCCAGGTCAAGATATGCAGTATGTATGAATCATATTGGTACCTCGGGTGCAGCA
Source organism: Protopterus annectens (assembly GCF_019279795.1). Lineage (NCBI taxonomy): Eukaryota > Metazoa > Chordata > Ceratodontiformes > Protopteridae > Protopterus > Protopterus annectens. Next base: position 1,316,399,275 of record NC_056732.1, read on the forward strand.
CCTTCAGTGTGTACATGATATTATGGATCCTGGCTCCAAATAGGCAACCAAGCATTATATTCTGTTTTTCTAACATGGTGAGTGGGGCATCTGCGTGTTGCTCAATGGAGTCCCCACTGACAAAATTATTAGGTAAAGTGTATGCTTGCCTTATGGGTTTTGCACTTGGGGGACCGCTAGGTATACACTTATGTGAGATGTTTTGTGTTTCTTTTGGTGTGTGCTTTAATGATTGCTGAGAAGCAGAGTTGTCATTAGGTGGCTTTGGAAGTCTTTGTGATTTGGGAAGGTTTCTTTTAAGTGCCTCAATGTAAGATAATCCATGTGTGTGGTGCATGGTATGTGTGACGGATGTACTGTGGGTATTCCAGACAACCTTGTCTGTATGTGAGATTTTTGCCTCCAAGAAAGTTGTGAAAAAGTTATTTTTTTCTTTAATGATTAACTGATTGTCTAAGAACAAGAGACAATTGCTACATTGCCTTAGGATGCCAAAGTCTACCAGGTTGGCCACATAGATATTTGTAAATGGCATATCCATGTTGTCTGCACCTATAATAGGGATGGCTGTTTAGGATTATGTATTGGGTTTTAAAAAGGGACTGTTAGGATATTTTCTGGGGCTAAGGGTAGGATGGTATATAATGCGAGGAAATGGTAGTGTTATTCAATGCACAAGCTAGCTGCTCTAAGCTTATTTCTGCACAATAGCATACTCTTTAACAGGTTTAGGATCTAATACTAATTTTATAGGTAAATTGTACTGTCTGTGTGTTTGCTACTATACAGGGCACTGCTAACCACTGCTGCCCAGTGGACAGCTATGAGCAGGGGAAAAATGCTTGAAAATTGACTCCTGTGCCTGCTAGCAAATAACTAACTAGACTTTGAGCTTCCTGCAGTGCTTCCCAACTCATGAAGATCAGGTAAACACCTTCTGCCACAAGATGTCTGACCTAGGAATCTGTTAATGTGAAACCAGAACAAATGTGGCTCTCAAGTACAGATTAGACAGCAAAAGACTAGCAGTGCTTCCCAACTTGGAGAGATCAGATAAATACCTTCTTCCACAAGATGTCTAGTCCTGGAATTTCTTAATGTAAAAGCACAAGAAAAGCAGCTCTTAGGTGCAGATTAAACAACAAACAACTAAGCCCTGTCTACTTCACCCTTCTGCAAAGAAATTTGAAGACATACAGACTAGAATGGCCAACAAAGAGAGAAATTACTATTTTTGCCACAAATAAAATACATGCTTTGAAAATATCCAGAACAGTACTGGTCACTGTATAAAGCTAGTCAAGTGTAGTAAATCAAAAAAATATTCCTATCTTAGCTTGGAGGCTCTGGATACAGTTGAAACACTGGCAAAACATTACAGAGCTCTCTGTAAGTGAACAAGGAGCCTTGCAACTTGTCTAATTTATAGTAGAAAAAAGTTTGTAAACTGACGCTTATGCCCTCTAGCCAGTGAACAAACACACTTTCAGCATCCTCCAGTGCTTCCATATTCAGAGAGCTCAGGTAAACACCTTCTGCCACAAGATGTTTGACCCTGGAATCTATTAATGTAAAAGCACAGCAAAAACACATCTGAGGTACAAATTAAATAACAAACAATTAACAAACATTGAAGTCCCTGGCTAATTCACCTGTCTGCAAACAGACTTGGAGGCACATGCTAAAAAAGCCAACAAACAGAGAAATTACTATTTTGCCACAAAATTAAATAAATGCTTTAAAATGGTCAAAGATAGTGATTACTGTATAAAGCAAGTACAAATACAGTTAATCAAGTAAACATTCTTATCTTAACATGAATGGCACTGGATGCAGTTGAAGCACTGTCAAAGCATTGCAGAGTTCTCTGTAAGTAATGTGAAATGTCATTTGTGCACAATCAGCACTGGTGCACAGTGCCAGGCATTGTGCAAATACAAAGGACAAAAACTGAAGCTTTTTCATGGGCCATCTCTGACCATGTGTATTGTATGTGATTCTATTTTTTGACCAGATTAAACACAGGAAAAAGGGGTTGATAAGACAGTGGTGAAAATGTGGGATAAGTAGAGGTAGGACACAGGGAGAAGAATAAAGGAAATTACATGATGGTGATGGGAGAGCACCATAGCTAGCCACTTCTTTGCAAGACAAATGTATACTATTCACAGGAATTTCATGCATTTGGATAATGACCACATCAGGGCTGGGTGACAACAAATGAATACTGTTGTATGGCCAACAGAACAAAATCTAGTGTATCAAGCAAACACATAGGCATAGTGGAGAGCTATGTTGGGCCATTTTTATTGATGGAAATGTAGCCATTTTTATTTTTTTTCTAGTGAGAGGACTACTTAGGAAGTTGGTTAGGAATAAGAGGGTTAGGTAGGTAGGTCAGTTTAGGTAGCAGGCACAAGCATACAGGACATATGAGACAGACAGGGATGGTGATGGACACAAAACGTTGGGGGGCACCATGACTGGGGATGGTAGAGGACATTAGAGTCACATCCGCATCCAGCATGAACACAATAAGAATCTATTCCCCATCCCCAGAACTGTCATCACTGTCTTCTGTCATAGATTCCTGGGTCAGTACTGGATGAGGTATCAACTTTGCAATTCAACACAGGACTTTTTCTGCTCTCCCAATTTAGGTAGTAAGGCCCCTGTCCATGATGTTCTCCACTAGCACCGTCAAATCCTGATGGGTGACAATATTGCCTTCTCCACTAGTACTACTCTTGCAGGGTGCCACTGCACCAACACTCAAAGCAGAGTGGCTAGAGCAGGAGTTGTGGAAGAAACGCTGACAGGTTGGGACCCAGCTGTACTGGGTGTCTGTGCTGCCTGTGGTGGTGCCACCGCAGCCACCTGTGGAGTTATGGTGGGCCAAACCCCAGTGGATAGTATAGCTCCCTGTTCTGACAGACATTTATGTTGTGGAAACAATGTTTCCACACAAAAATATAGCTATAGGGTTGGGGGAAGAGAAAACATATATAATAAAATCAATGCAATGTCAGATTAATATTTCAAAATATAAGCAATATAATACATAGCTATGTTAACCTATGAGACATCCATATATGATGCGAAGGCATTAATGCATCATAAAATACATCAGTCTCACTGCTATTATAAGTAATATGGAAATGGGTGAATATGGCATATCTGATGTATCCATGCAAAGTAAATACATCTAGTAAAAAAAGTGGAATGTTTAACGTTATTTAATGTTACACTAAATGCTTTTTGGATACTATCCTGTCATAAAAGCTAATTGCTGCTGGGAATTGAACCCACACACAGCTGAATTGATTTACACCTTGCCTAATGCAATGATCAAGAGCTAATAAAGCAAGCATGCATGCTTTATATACAGGTTAGGTATACCTACTCAGGTGTGTGTTTCAAGCTCATCTGCACTGAAGTATAGAAACTGTGAAATATTTACTAAGTTTCTGATGTATTATGATTGTATTATGATCTTGCTTGCATTCATACCCAAGCCATACTCACCCTGTGCTTGTCTGAGGCATAGCAATAATTCCTGATATACCTCCTTGGGTCTAGCAATGTCTTCACCAGCTGTACAGAACACAAAACAAAACAATAACAAGCATAATAAATAAGTGCATTTTCTGTCCAATATATGGTATTGTATTAGCTTGTGATGGGTCAGTATATGAACACAATGCAGGGTGTTTGCAGTTCTAAATTCTGCATCCCATCAGCTCAGGGGGTCCTGCTTCTGACTCATCATGTCATTGTAATGGTGATGGCATTGTTCACCAGTGCATGGAATGCCAATTGCACTGGTGACATCATTGGCCAAGCCATTCCAAGCCTCAGCCTTGTATTGAGACCTGATGTAGTTCTACTACAGAAGCCTATAGCTGTAGGGCTTTATGAGGAGTGCCATAAAGACCCTGGACGGGATCAGAATAAGTGGTCAAAATTTTTGTCAGGAATTCAACCTGAAATATAGTTGACAATTAAAAAATAAATTTGCAACACAACTCTGTGCAATGTTTTCTAAATAAGTCAAACATATTCTGTGTAATGCATGTTAAGCATAATATTGATGATAGTTAATTTAATATATACTTGCATATGTATAATCTACACAATAGTTACTGTAAAAAATATGACTCAACTCATATAATTATTAGCTGTGTAGGACAGTATGGCATGTAAAGTATATATGTATGGCACCTACCGCAACATGTTTTACTCAGGTCACGCAACTCATTGTATATTAATTTTATTTACAGAAATAATTACTGGCTTTTAGATATAGCACCAGTAACATAACATGTGAAAGTCACGCACATAAAGGCATGTCATAATTATGTCTCCACTTATATTGAAATTTTGCACCACAACTTACAAGTTCAGAACTTTAGCTTTCTTGTAACGTTAACAGTTAATAAACAACAGCTAACATTTTATCCTTCTTTTTAGATATGGGTTCAGTTCCTGTGTGGTATTACTCAAAGTTTGTAATTTGTATGTCCCACCAAACTATTATGTCCCAATGCATACCCTTTTACCTCCTACCAACACTGATTATAAACACTTTCATAGAGTTGATGCCATGTCGTATCACTATCTGACAACTAAATGATTAACATTCACCATAACAGAGAGCATCTCCTTTGAAGTGTAATTCAGTTATCATCATCCAAAATCATGTGAGGATTTCACAGCAGAACATCTGTAAATGCAGTGAGCATCACGCATGGCTAAGTCTCACTGCCATATTTCACACATCCGGTGTATTTTGAAGGAATCATTCCCAATTTCTCTGTTAGGTCATTTGTGTGCTTTCTATTGTGCAAATGCAGCTGGCAAGGTTGCCTGTCATTGCACACAGACTGGTACATGTGAGATCTGAATTGGACACCAATTCACTGTCAAATTTTAGGTGTCCTTCAGAAGACATGGCAGGCAAAGGTGAGAGTGCTGCTCAATTTAGAGCACAAATGAAAATTTTGAGTTTTTGCCTATAGATGTGAACTGTTACTGAATGAAAGAGACTGCTAACAAAATGCAATGCCAGGTGACGCGCAAAAGCCAAAAAAAAGAAAATCTAGCAACGAATGCAGTAACTATGGAATTATCCTAACACATTCAATCTTTTAACAGTGTTTGCCACATGATAACTTGCATTTCTGTTCCACATCATCATGCTTTCATATAATGAATCCCCTTTAAAAAGGGGCCACACAAGAGACTACATAAGCTCATTTTGTACACACCATAAACAAGTGAGAATTACGTCTTTTTATTTATTATATTTAATTATTTCACATTTGTTAACCGGGTTAGTCCAATTGAGTTTGTAAACAAACCCATTTTCAGTGGAGACCCAAGGGGAAAAGCCCCAGCAAACATAAGTAAAAATAAAGTGATGATATACAAATATTAAATAGCAATTACAATACAAAATAATTGTAAAAAAGAAAAGGTTATTAACTATTTCTATTGCATTGATAGTATGCAACCCATTTTCAGTGGAGACCCAAGGGGAAAGAGCCCCAGCAAACATAAGCAAAGATAAACATACAGGATAAAAACTATTAAAAACAACACTGCAAATACAAAATTAATTATAAAGAGAAAAACAAAAAAAGAAAAATGATGAACATTAAGGGTTGCCCTGATAGTAGTGGACTAAAACTTACTACATATGAGAGTAAAAACAAAAAGATAATCGTTGTTCAAAAGAAGGACAATGTATATACATTGATAGGAAGTGGGGGGGGATAGTGTGGAGAATGGGAGGGGGTATAGTAGGGCTATAGTAGTAGAGCTGACGGTTTAGGAGATTAGTTTAAGCAGAAGTTACTAACAAAGAAAGAAAATTAGGAGACGCAAGAGGTTATATAGTGGCAAAGACTAAGACTATGTGTGGTCAATGCAATGGCATGATTTCAAGTTTAGTAGGTAGGATTTAAGTTCCTTTTTAAAACAGGGAAAGGAAAGTTGGATCTAATATGGAGAGGGAGTTTCTTCCAATTTAGTGAGACAGAGTGTTTGTAAACTAGTTTGCCAATATTCATTTTGGGTTTATAAACTGAGAGAAGATGCACTCTGGAGAGGCCGGTGGGGGGGTGGGGGGTAGGGAGTAACATGGGAGGTGAGAGCAGGGCAGGCAGAGGGGTTATTTAGTATAGAAAAGGTAGTGTGGAGTTGTGTTTGTAGGAGAAGGTGTGGAAATTCCAGCCACTGACGTTTGTTTAGTGAGAGGCAGTGGTGTGAAGAGAGTGGTTGGTTTAGAATAAATCTGAGAATTGTGTTATACGTTTGTTCCAGTTTCAGCATTGAGGTAGTTTGGATATTGGTAAGGATGAGGGAAGTGTACAGAGGACTGGGTAAGAGAAATGCCTGCACAAGAGTGCATTTAGTGTAAGTAGTGAGGACTTTTTTGTTTCTATAAAGTAGTCCAAGTTTTTGGTGTTTTTTTTTTAATGGCCTGTTGTATGTGCAAGTCAAATTTTAGTTGGTCATCAATTATTTATTTATTTATTTATTATGTATTTTGTTTCTTAACCAGATAGTGTCCAGCTGGGCAAGAAGCCCATTTTCAGCAGAGACCCGGGAGAAAAGCTCCAAGGTAGTTTATAAATATGATTTACAAATGACATTTGTAAGTTGCAATAATTATTGGACATAAAGGAATACAAAAAAATAAGTTCTTACTGTAGTGTTAAAATCAGGAGTAACACAGTTAGACATATTAAAGATATTTAGAAAATTATAAGCAATTGTCAGACATTTCAGACAATATCAGTTTTCCATACATTCTTTTCAACCATTCCTTTGGAAGAAATGATTCAAAAAAAGCCAGGAGATAGTGAGAAAGGAAGGGAGAAGGAGGATATAGACATTTGCAGGAAGAGGTGTTTAGCCTGGGCTTGTACCGGAGCAGACCCTATGTTTACAGAAGTATTCTTTTAGGGTTTGTTTAAATGCTAGTGTGTTATTGATGGTGAGAATATGCTGGGGAAGAGAGTTCCAGTGCTTGGCTATGGTATGGGAGAACAGGGAGATGCCATAGGTGTTTTACTAACTTTTAACAATATTTTGTTAGCGGATCTAAGGGATATTATGTCACTATAGAGTTGGACTAGATCTGATAGGGCTGGGCAATTATCACTTTTGTATATGACTGTGTGGGCTGTTACTAGCTGAGTCAGGGTAAGGAGATGAGGGAGTTCTAGCCAGTTTAGCTGTATTAATGCAGTACACTGGTGAGATCTTTGAGACTGATTTGTAGAGAATTTCGCAATTTTGTTATACTAGGATTCGAGGCTATTTAGGTCAGATTTGCGAAGGTTGATAAATATTTGAGACCAATATAGAAGAGAAGATAACAGATGGGTCTGAGCAGTTGTGAGTCTGGCTTGGTCAGTGAGAAATGGTTTTGCTCTGTAGAGTGAACCCAGTTTGGCATGCACCTTTTTAATGGTTAGAGCAAGGTGTTTATCAACCCTTAGTCCACTATCGATTGTAACACCAAGAAGTTTTGTATGTTTGTATTACCCCAAGGAGTTTTCTGTGTGAGGCAGGGGGATAGTGGTGCCATCTAGGGAGGAAAGAGAAAAGCTGTATTTAAGGTGAGAGAGTGTCTGAGGTAGGAAGAGAAGGAGTTGAGTTTTCTTAGGGTTAAGGATTAGTTGATTGTTTCTGAGCCATTTTTCAACAGAGATAAAGGAGGTCTGTGCTAGCGAGTGTAGTTCAGAGATAGTATTGGAGATAGATAAGAGAATAGAGTCATCTGCATATTGGATTACAGATGAGAGACTGCAGGATGAATGTAGGTTGTTGGTAATAATGTTGAAAAGGAGCGGTCCAAGTATGGAGCCTTGGGGTACTCCTATTTGAACAGCAAGGAAGGGTGAGAAAACCTGCTGCCATCTAACAGCTTGATTTCTACCAGTAAGGTAGGACTGGAACCAGCAACGAGTAGAAGAAGACAGGTTTAGGTCTGAGGCTTTGTTAAGCAGGATGTGATGAGACACAGTGTCAAAGGCTTTAGAGAGATCAAGGAATAGACAGGAGATGAGGTTGTTGTCTCTAGCATCTACAGCCTTTTGAGTAAAGGATAGTAAGGCAATTGAGGTACTGTGTTTAGGGCAGAAACCATGTTGTGAGGGGGTGAGAAGATTTTTGTGAATGAGATAGGACAGTAGTTCAGTATATATACATATTTCAAGGATCTTAGAGAGCGGTGAGAGAATAGCAAATGCTCTATAGTTGGAGAGTTCAACAGAGTTGTCACCTTTGTGCAGAGGAGTGGTATAGAAGGATTTCCATATTTCTGGTACGGTAGACTCCTGAATGGAATGGTTGATTAAGATAGATACAGGATATGCAATAGAGTCAGCAGCAATTTTCAGAAATTGAGAGGGGAGTTTATCAGTGGAGGAAGAGAATGGTTTTAGTTTAAGAAGCAGGGATTTGATGTATTTAGTACAAACAGGTTGCAAGGTAAAAGGCTGAGAGACAGAGGAACATAGAGGTTTAGGGGGAGGTGAGGGTGACACAGAAGAGTTGGGATGAGCTGAGTTACCAGAGGGTAGGAGTTTAGAGATGCTGTCTATGAAGTGTTTGTTGAGTAAGTCTGCAGTTTCAGAGGGAAATTGATAGGGGAAAGGGTTAAGGATGTTAGGAGAACCAACGTGGAGCAGGGAGTTGATAGTAATCCAGAATTTTGTGGGGTCATTTGGGTGAGAGCACTGAACTTTAGTGAAATATTGGCATTTATCCAAAATAATACATTTTTTGCGCTATTTCTGAGTTGTTTATAACCTTGGAGAAAGGTGGGAGTTTTAGTGGTTTGCCATTTTTTCCATACAGTATCTTTTTCATGCATCAAAACATGAGTAGCTTTGGAGAGCCAGGGTGCAAAATTAGATTTGGTTCTGATTTTGTGAGTTGGAGCAAGAGAGTTTTGGACATCAAGGAAAATGTGGTTGAATTTAGTAACAGCAACATTGAGCGGGAGAGTTTTTAGGAAAGACGGGTCTATATTATAACATCGAAGTTGTTAAACTTCGAATGTTATAATATCGAACCCACTACATCGAAGGATGAAAATAGCGAAGCCCCAGAATATCGAATTCTTACCTAGGGCAAGATTTTGGTGGGCCATTCCATGGCTTTGCTATTTCCTCCACTGTGGTGCGATAGTTACGGACCTTAGGGTTAGGGTGCGGGTAAGGTAAGTGGATAGGTAGGAATGTATGTATGGTGTAGGGCTGGGTTTTGTTAACTGTATGTGTATGTATTAATTAGTTTGTTTGTGTATAGTTTCGTAGGGTATGTGTGCAATAGTTACGGACCTTAGGGTTAGGGTGTGGGTTAAGGCTAGTGGATAGATAGGAATGTATGTACGGTTTAGTGTAGGGTTAGAAGTAGGGTTTTGTTAAGTGTATGTGTGTGTTTTATTTATTTTGGTGTGCTTGCATTTTGTGTATGTTTTTCGGAACAGCAAATTTTTTTTTCCTGGGAAAACATTTGCTATTCTGAGTGTTCGATGTTATCATATTTCGAAATTCCAAGTTCGAACTTATGGTGTTCGATATTTTGGAATTTCGAATATATGATATATACCCAAATTTCTGGTGTACATAGACAGGAGTACAGATTTTTTGATGTTTTTACATTCCCATAATGAAACCAAGATTAATTTTTTGAATGTGGAAATTAGTAAGGACCCCCTTAGTAGAATATTCATGAGCAACCTCTATAGAAAACCCATATACTGTAATAGCTTGCTTCATTTTCAAACTAGTCACCCACAACATATAAAAAGAGATTTAGTGAAGGGTCACTTTATCAGACTTGCACATATGGTTAGTAAGGAAAATTACTTTCAGGCACAGTGTATTACCCTTTATATATATATATATATATATATATATATATATATATATATATATATATATATATATATATATTTTTTTTGTGTGTCTTTCGGCTTTTCCTGGTTAGGTCGCCACAGCGAACTCCGTCCGCTAATGATTGGCAGTTGATTTTTACGTACCGGCTTGCCAGGCCTGACGCACAGCCTTCAATGAAGGTACGCCCATTCACGCATGTCTGCAGGCAGAAGACACTCTAGCTGAAAATCGAACCGGGCAGCGTCTTACTGTGAGGCAACAACGCTACCGCAGCACCACCACCGCGGTGCATATATGTATATACATATATATATATATATATATATATATATATATATATATATGTGTGTGTGTGTGTGTGTGTGTGTGTGTGTGTGTGTATATTTGGAAGTCAAATTAAGAAGAGAGAGTGGGAACATCACACCTGTATTAGGTACACACACATATAGACAGGAGAGCGGTTTTGCTATAAAACTTCAGGGGACTTCTGTGTTCTTTCATCACCAGGTTTAGTACAGATCATGATAGAATTTATGACATTTTGAATAAAAATTGGCATATTTTTCAAGGCCAAGAAAATATCCTGGAAAAACTAGGATCGAAACCTAATTTAGTATTCAAAAGAGGAACAACTATTAAAAATTTGATGGAAAGGAATGAGAAGTGTGAAGTGTATACCACCTTAATGGGAACAAGAAAGTGTGGGAGTTGCACTCAGTGTAAGTACATATTTAACACAGAATAATGATTAACAATTTTTTTATCAGACCTAATGGCAGATTTTCATGTAACTCTAAGGGGGTAGTTTATGCCGCCCTATGCACAATGTGCAAAGGTTTTTATATAGGGAAGACCAAGAGAAAGTTAAGAGAGAGAGTTTATGAGCATGTCAGAGATATTAGAAACTCCAATATGAATAATGCTTTATTTAAGCACATACAAAAAAAAAATCCTACGCATGAATTCAAATTTGTAGCTCTAGAAGGGGTAAAAATAGAAGTGAGAGGGGGACCGTGCGAAGACCTATTTAGAGTTCAATGAACTCTGTTGGCAGGTTAAGCTTAACACAACAGTCTCTCCGCATTTGAATGGTTTTATTAGTATAGGTAGTTTATTAAGGCTATGGTCATATAATATATGAATAATTTTTGACACAAGTTTTATGCTTCATGTTCTAAATGTACTTTAATGTTGATTCATTTGTTTATTCTGAAGTTTGTGTGTGATTAAGTTGTCTAGGGTAATGGTTTTGTTCTTAATCATTTCTTAATTATTTCATTAACTATTGGCATTTTTATTGGTTGAGAATGTCATGTGGTTTTTGAATTTTTGTACTTAAATGACTTGTGTTTAAGTGATTTTATATTCTGAGGAAGTCATCTGATATAAAGTTTGACGGAAGCGCAAAATAAATCCACATTTTGGTATTGGTGGTGACTGTTTCTTTTGAGTCTGGATTTTGTGTTTTATGGTCTTCTGGTTATTGGTTTGTCCTAACTACTGTAACCCTTCTGCCTTCCTTGACTCTACTAGTGATCATTCTCCCATCTCAGTCTTAAGGCACTCTGCTCGTCTCTCTAAGCCCCATCTCTACAGAGATTGTAGGAAACTGACTAACTTTTCCCCTGAAATCTTTAACTATAGACTCTCTGCCATCACCTGGTCTTTCTGGGTCTATATCATATATTCAAAATTCCAAAATATCGAACACCATAAGTTCGAACTTGGAATTTCGAAATATGATAACATTGAACACTCAGAATAGCAAATTTTTTCCCAGGGAAAAAAATTGCTGCTCCAAAAAACATACACACAACACAAGCACACCAAAATAAATAAACCACACACATACACTAACAAAACCCTACTTCTAACCCTACACTAAACCGTACATACATTCCTATCTATCCACTAACCTTAACCCGCACCCTAACCCTAAAGTCCATAACTATCGCACACATACCCTACGAAACTATACACAAACTAATTAATACACACACATACAGTTAACAAAACCCAACCCTACGCTAAACCATACATACATTCCTAACTATCCACTTACCTTAACCCGCACCCTAACCCTAAGGTCTGTAACTATCGCACCACAGTGGAGGAAATAGCGAAGCCACAGAATGGCCCACCAAAATATTGCCCTAGGTAAGAATTCGATGTTCTGGGGCTTCGCTATTTTCATCCTTCGATGTAGTGGGTTTGATATTATAACATTCAAAGTTTTACAACTTCGATGTTATAATATATACCCAAGAATTCTTCCAGTTCCTCCCTGTTTCCACACCAAAGAAAAACCAAACCATCAATATAATGAAAATAAAATTTCCAACAGTGTTTAAAATTAGAAGTAAATAAAAATTTCCTTTTCCACATCACCATGATGATATTTGCAAAAATGGGGGCACAAATGCCCCCCATTGCCACCCCTGTCTTCTGTAGAAAAATCTGCCCCTCAAAGAAGAGAAAGTTGTTTTGCAAAATAGTTTCCATGAAGGTGACCAAAATGCCCACTTGTACATTACTAAATCTCTTGGTTTCAAACAAAAATTCTTCAAACCACTCTATTCCTAATGTATGGGATATAACATTAAATAAATTAATCATATAAACTGTTAGAAAAGAAGTCATGTCATCAGATTCTAAGTTGTTTAATTTTTCCAAGAACTGCCATGACTCAACACAAATGTGTTCTTCACTTTTTAAACCATCCTTAAGCACAGTGTCAATGTATTTTCCTAAAGTGTGAATCTTAGAGCCTTTTGCACTAACTATAGGCCTCATTGGGGGATTACTAATACCTTTGTGTTTTTTCGGGATGCTGAAAATACTCGGCACCCTGGGGTATTTTGTGGTCAAATATTCAGCTATCTCACCAGTAATCTCTCCTTGGTCCATCATGTCCTTAAGCATAAGGTCACTCTTTCTGTTAGAAATATTAACCATATTAATAGAAACCTCCTGGTAAACATTTTCATCAAGTAATAAAATGTTCATTCTGTTGGAGTAATCTTGTCTGGTCATTACCACCACCCCACCCCCCTTATCGGGTTTCATCACCAGTAAACTTTTATCTTTACATATTTTGAACAATAAAGTTCTTTCCAAGTCAGTTAAGTTGTGCAAAGAATCACATTCATTACCTCTCAACATAGCTCTAAAATCAAATTCACACATCCTTTCAAATAACGTCAAACAGTTAATCAATGGCGGATTATAAATATTTTTTTAAAGCACATAAATTTCCGCATGAATCTGTATTATTGAAAATCAATTTGAAATTCAACTTCTGGACATAAAGTTTCAAATCCAAAATTAGGTCAGTAATTTTTTTGAACGTTCATCTATTACAAAATTAAAACCTTTACTGAACAAATTGGCTACATTCACATCTAACTGAGTAGACAAAAAATTATATAACATAAAGTCATCTTTGAAGTTGGAAACACAAACAGGATAATCTGAATGACAGTCCATCTGCACTGAATCCAATCAGGAAGGGAATTAAAAAACACAGTTAATTTAGTCTCTGGCATTGCCTCCTCGTACCTTGATGAGGGTGCTGCCATTGTCCATTTGTGTCTCTCTGGTTTTGTGACTGGATGTAACACCCCTGGCACTGCCAATTGCGTATTCTCTCTGATCTCCGAGGGAAGTCCAGCCCTAAAGGGGCCTGGTTATTGGTGACATCATTCCCCTAACCTCCAGTGGTGAGAGGTTGGCATAATGGTTAAGGTGTTTACCTTACAGACACAAGGTGCAGGGTTTGATTCTCATGTGGGATAATTGGCTAGGCTTAAAATGGCCCACAAGGGCACTTAACCTAGTACTAATCTATAAACCTATGAACCTATGGTATCCTCACTGTTATTACCTGGAACGCCCGGTGTGGATACCCCATTGTACGGTGGTCTAGGGTAGGTGATTCCAGAGGCATTAGCCTTAATGTCCCTATTGAATTTCTTTTCTTTTCTAGCCTTAATTACATCAGCTAGTTTATCAATTTTGTCAAAAAACCCTCGGTAAGACGAAACCGAACATCCAAAAAGCAGATCATTATGTATGATTCTATCCAATTCAGTTAACTCACAATGCAGCCGGTCAATGTTAGTTTGATTATGTTTAATAAGAATTTCCATCAGCTCACACCATTGCTGATCGAAAAGATCAGTCAGCTCTTTAAATAGGGCTGAACCAGCAGTTAACCCCATAGGGTACTTCCAGTGCCTCTCCATGCCTGAGCCAAACAATATCAGCTACAATCAAATCAAGAAAGTCAGACAAAAATCAGTATGAGGATCAGTACAGATATTTATCCATCCACATTCCATTTTGTGCTGGTGAGGATCACAAAGGTAACAAGAGGAGCAGGACAGACCAAATTTCGATTTCCTTAGCATCATCTCTCTCTAGAGTGTCTTGAACTTAGTCCATGGCCTCCTTTCACTGAACATTGCCTGGTAACCTCCATAAGGAGTGCCCAGGGGTGCATCATCAGTAAATGCCCAAACCACCTCATCTGGCTCCTCTCAGCCTAAAAGGACAGAACTCTACATCAAGCTGTCCTGGATCATCCAGCAACTCACATTGTCATGGAAAGGGATCCCAAAAACATTGTGAGGGAACCTCATTTCCACTACTTGAATCTGCACTCATCTGTTCAACCACTACCCAAAGCTCCAGACCATAGATCAAATGTGGGTATAGTTTGACCAATAAACTGAAAACTTCAGCCTATCACTTAGCTGTGTCTTCAACCTTCGCTGTATGTACAATGCCTGTAGTACTTTAATCACTGCAATGATCCCCTGATCAGTCTACTAATCCCTCACTTTTGGAAAATACCCCAAAGTATTTAAAGACCTCCATTCTCAGCTGTAAAGAGTGATCCACTCTTTTCTGGGAAAAAATATGATTTCTGCTTTAGAGGAAGTCATTTTCATCCCAGCTGCCTCCTTCTTAGCAGATAAAAAAGGCCCAGTTCATGCCACAGTTTACAATAATTTAAGGCCAAGAGGATAACATTAGCAAGAAACACAAATGATAAGACCCTTGTGTTCCCAAGCTGAACCTTGGCTGTGCCTTAATATCCTATCCATGAAAATCATGAACAGGGGGAGAGAAAAGATACACCCATAATAGAATTTTATGCTTAGCTTCAAAGTATTCATTTTACTGCTTAACACCAAAAATGTTGGCACGACTCTCACTCTGCAAATACAGGGATAAATTGGCAGGTTATCTTCTATGTTGGCTTCACATTGATCATCAGGTTGGTTGAAGCTCTCCCAGTGTAAACATAAACTTTGGAAAGTAGCCTGAAAAAACATTTATTTGGGTAAATTCATCACTGATTTGTTACTACACTGCCTGGGTGTCCGAAACTAAGAAATACAGAAATATCTCTGAAGTACAGGCTAACACAGAAGGTCTTTGGCTAATGAAGTTTGCAGATGACTGCAAACTAGGAGCCATAATCGAAACTCCTAATGATGTGGACATCCTACAAAAGGGCCTCACTGAGACAGATGCCTGGTGTCAAAACTATGGCCTCTAGCTCAATGCCAAAAAGTGCATTGTCATCCCCTTTGGTAAAAACTCTGTACCCATGAACTACAACATAGGCGGTAGTATATTTAACACTGAAAGTGTGATAAGAGACCTTGGGACACAGGTGGACAGTAGTCTCTCCTTTGATAATCACATTGTCACAGTAGTCAGGAAATCCTTCTACATGGCACACCTTATCACAAAAAGTTTCACATCCAGAAAAAAACAGGTCATTGTTCCCCTCTACTCATCACTCATTAGACCCATTATAGAGTACAACGCCCCTTTTGGTATGTACCTCACAAGATATCTACAACAACTGGAAAGGCTGCAGAAATACTTCACAAAGAGGATTACCAGCCTCAAACAGATGCCCTATGCAGACCATCTCAAAACACTCCAGATTTACTCCGTTGCATATCGCCTACTCAGAGGTGATCTCTGCCTAACATACAAAGCTATGTCAAACCCAGAGCTGTTGGACATGCTCCACTTAAAGAAATCCCAATCCTTCTGAGCCACATGCTCTAGGGACCTAACCTTGTCACCACAATAAACAGAACATGCCAGAGGGATAGATTCCTGTCCCAGAGACTTCCTATACTCAGGAACAAACTACCTATCTATAGCAAACAAAGCTCCTCAGTAGCACTCTTCAAGAAAAATCTTGAGGATTGGATGGGAAATAGGAAATTCACCATGGGGATCACTTCTGTAACTCTGCTTGACAGTGACACAGGAAAATTATTTTCTTGGGTGGCAAAAGCCAGGGTACCTTTTTGGCTGGGCTTGTATAGGCCCCAGGGCCGATAGCCTAGTACCTAACTATGAACCTATGAACTTATGAAATCAAGAGAAAGTAAGAGAAAATAAAATAGAAAAATAGAATAAAAAAATTTGGTGGAGGAGAGCACTGCATCAAAAAAAAACAGATAAGATTTCAAGCTCAGTACAGGAAATGACTTCTAGTAATTTACAGGAAAAAACAAACGAGATATATTCAGAGGTGTTTAAAATAAGTGAGACAATGGAAAAATACATGCAGTCAACTGATAAAAGGCTAGAAAGAATAGCAGTTTTACATAGTTATTCAGATGAGATGATAAAACTGCAGAAAAGACTGAAGTACAAATAACCAACTGGACTGGTATTTCACAACATGGCCTGCTAATTGAATGAGCACATTGTGTCTATGCTCCAAATTTGACCATGAAAAAGACGACAAGAACTATAATAGAAAAGATGCAGCCATGTCAGCAGAAGGAATGGCTCCAGATAAAATGCAGCAGGAAGGTAAAGTATTATCAATTGCAGACACCAGAGTAGTCATGGAAAATGATTAGTTACTGTAAACCAGGTAGGAAAGAAATGCATTTATCCCTGCAATCAGGGGTTGAAGAGAGGTAGGAATTAGATTCAAGCTGCTATATCCAGCTGTCTTCAGCATATTTTTTTCAGAAGGAACAGAGGCATTCTTGGATGCAGAACAGCTGAAGGAGTTAAAAAATGTTTCTCCAGCAAAAACTGAGCCAGTAGGTTGAAATATATTACAATGAAGAGACTGCAGTTAGTTGCATTCCTACTATAATAATCAACTCACTGTGAATTGCAGCAATGCAAAATCTTTTCTTTAATGTTAACCAGGGCACTTTTTCCTAAGGCTGTAATTCAGTTAACTGAGAGTATACAAGTTGTTTTTCACATCTAGGAGGGAAGTTAAGATGGGACAAGAAAAGATGGTGTGGGTGCAGAATTAAGCACAGGTTCTAACATGTAGTCTCATCATGATTAAACCTAACTTTAGAAAGGGTGAAGCCTATGGGTGCTGCTGTCTGTCTAAGTCATCTGCCCATATATGGAGGATTTTTTTTCTTTTGGAAAATGTATATGTTTGTGTGCATTTCTTGTGAGGTAAAAAGTGTTGGGACTTAATAATGAAGATATTCATAGTTTTTGGACTGTTTTTATTAAAACAAAATGTCTGGAGAAATTTGACATGGATCTTAACAGAGATGAGAAGCTGCAATTGCATATAAGTTCAGCCTGCCAAACACTAATATATGCAAAAAAAGTTGGTATTTGGAAAAAATATTTAAAAAACTGTCATGCAGAAAATGTGAAAATGATGGCATCTCGTTATAATGACTACCTTATCAGTCATATCATGTAATATGCTTGGTACTTTAGGCATTAACAAGAAGCAAGGAGTACTGAACTATATTAAGTTATATATGTTTTTTAACATTGATTTGTGCCCACATTCAATACACTCATTATTTATTGTTGTTTAACAAAGTCTTTTAAATTGGTTTAATAGTATGTATTGAAACAGGTGTTTTATATATATATATATATATATATATATATATATATATATATATATTTTTTAAGTAATCAATTAATTGATCAATTATAAATTATATATATTATATTTATGGTTGTTTAAATGTTCATTATTTATTCAATTATCATTAATATGCATTACAGTTGTGAATTGTGGCTTCCATGTCATTTTTTACTATTTATTATGTACACACAGCAGTTTATTTAGGAAAATGTGTTTTTATAATATTATTAAGTAATTAAGCAATTATTGTATTACATAGAGGGTATATATATATATATATATATATATATATATATAGTAGTTTAAGTGTAGATCAGTAGATTCTGAAGAAGTCTCACGATATGAGACGAAAGCGCGCTCAGTCACATTCATTTACTGTTACATTGGATTTGTGTGCTGTGTTCTGTGTTCTGTGTTCTGCGTTGGCATAATTAAAGTGCTTAGTGGTTTACCAATTGCGTGGCCAGTTCGTTTTTGGCATAGAGGAGGACAGCCTTTATTGAAACCTACAGCCTGACTTTTTGTCCTTTTCGTTCTTATTGTACAGGGTACGTATACCCAGGTGTTGTTTGTGGTTACCAGTGGTTCAGCTGTTGGGTTCGAGGAGTCCCTGATATGAGCGAGCAATCACTCTTGAGCGAATTGGTCAGACTGATACAAAACCATTCGCAACATCTTTCGCAGAACCAGAGTCAAAATAATGCCTGCAATAATTCTAATAGTTCCAACCCATCCACGAGTCTGGACTGTAACGCTTCTATTCCATGTGCTCAGCGTAGTCCTGGCAACGCTGTAAGGGAAGTGACGACAGCTAGGCAGAAGGAAGGCGGAAGTTCCAGTCATCGGAACCCTAGTGGGGAAGAGCGACAGCGTGGTGATATGGGTAGTGGAAATACAGCAAGGTCGACTGATTGTGGTCGTAGGAGACAACAGGATTATCATGTACCTAACGAAAGGGGGTTTGAAACTTATAAGAACATTGATTTTGACACTTGGCTAAACAAATCGTTCTCCGTGAAACAAGCAGAAGCGGATAGGAGGCTACCTAACAATACTGGATTTAAGGACAAATGCAGACTGTTTCAAGTCCAACTTAATAGGTACAAGAATCTTAGCTTGGACAATTTTTATTTAACTAAATGTATTAAACAGAATATTGTGCCTAAGGGCTTGAGGCTTAACAAATTTCCTAATAACACATTTAATGACATGGATTTTTTTTAAATTATTTCTAACATACTTAATGAATGTGGGCTTGCTATTTTAAAAGCTATGATTGAGAACAATGATAAGAAAATGGAAATGTGTAAGAAAGAAATAGACACTTTGAAATTAGAGATTATGAATGATTTATTGTTCACAGTAACTGAATATAGGAATATCTACTATAGGACACTTCAGGAGGTGGACAATATTATTTTGAAAAATTATAAAAGGAAAATGGAGAAATTAGAGCGTGATATAGGGGAATATGAAAAGGGTAAAGCTTATTCTATTTATAAAAGAAATAACAATATAGGGAAACATTATTATCAAAATGACAATAGAAATTATGGTATAGAACAGTATAACATGGTAGAGCAAAGGAAAGATCCAGTTATAGATTATCAGACAGATGTTAATGATATTGATGGAACCAATGTATTTGAAGACCCTTTAGAAGTAATACAAGAGGTGAGGAGGTCAGAAAGGATCAGGAATCGGAATGGACTACAATCATATGCAGAAGTGACGGGGAATCATGTGGGAAGACACAATGGGAGAGAATGGGACAGGAGATGAATGTTAGACCCTATACATCTACCCCATGTAAAAGTGTTATTTCACAACCACTACATGTATTACCCCTAGCAACTGCAAGAACAAGTGGTTTAAATGGTGAGCTTAGGTTAATGGAAGAACTAGGACAAGAGTTTACTAATGATGTAATACAAAACAATGGCATTATACATAGTAGTAACAACTTTAATATATTCAGCTACACAGATTTAGAAATTACTGATGAACATTTTCAACTTTTTACAAAGGGGTTCACCTTTGTTCCAGTAAGAATACCTAGGATAGAAGAGTTAGTACTAGACATCAAACTATTTACTAGGAAGTTGAACCTAGCAGTTATATATCAAGACCATCTGATGGAAGAAAACAAAGTATTAAAGAAAAATAGTACATACAACCCTCCTTTACAGCAGGATATACACAATTTTGAGGTGTGTACAATTAAAATGATCAGAGATGGATATAAGAAGAGACGAAAAATAGTAACTAATCTTACTGAAGGAGAAAAGACTGTGGTAGAGAAACTTGCTAACAATTCGGGTTATGAAACCTGATAAAGGAGGGGGTGTGGTACTTATGGACAGTTGGGATTATACTGAGAGAATGCTTAAAATTCTTGATAATGATAATAGGTATCGTATAATTTCCATGAATGAATTGAATATTTTGTACAGAAAAATAGATCTTATACTGGAGGATAATTTGTTACAGGGACTAATAGATGGGGAATTATATAATTTCCTTAGAGTCCCGAAGCCAGTTATACCTGAAATATTTGGTATTCCTAAAGTACATAAGGGTATAACAGACCCCCCAATGAGACCAATAGTTACATCTAGGGGTTCAAAAACCCAACCCCTTGGTATATATGTCGATACCAAATTAAAGGGATTTTATAAGAATTATACACATATACTGATAGACTCTTGGGATTGTTTGAAGAAATTTAGTGCAATACCATTCCAAGAAGATTTTATATTTACAACAATATATGTAAAAGATTTATTTTCGGTGATTCCACATAAGGAGGGGTTGGTTTGGTTTGAGAAAATGATTGTTGAGTTCAACATGCTGAACCCAGAAGAATTTAGGCTAGTTCTTGAAAATATGGAACTAGTGTTAAAATATAATTTTATTTATTTTCAAGGAGACATCTATCATCAATTGGATGGAGTTGCCATGGGTTCAGCATGCGCACCCATTTATGTTAACATTATTATGTTATTCTGGGAGAATTCATATATTTTTGGGTCAAAATTCCAAAAATATATTATTAGATACTTTTGATTCCTGGATGATGTTATTATTATATGGAATGGAGGAAAAGAACTAATAGAACAGTTTATGGAATATATTAATGGTACCACCCGGTTCTTGGAATTTACATATGAGTATAATAAAGATGAGATACATTATTTGGATGTAACTATAACTAAAGATTATAAGAAAGGTGGATATAAATCCCAAGTATTTAGAAAGAAATGTTTTTCAAATTCATATCTACATTACCAAAGTGACCATCCCCATCATACCAAAAGAAATATAGTAAAAGGGCAAATGATAAGAGCTTCTAGAATGATGACCGAATATTGTGATTTTATAGATGAATTGGAGCTTATTAAGGAGATGTTTAAAGAAAGAGGATATCCCTTAAATATGTTGGAAAAAATTAAAATAGAAATAATAAGGAAAAAATTAAAATAGAAATAATAAAGAAACGTATTAGTAGATTTAAACCACTACTGGCAATTGAACAGAATGACGATGGTTCATCATACCACACCACCCATATTGACACAAGTAAGGAAAATGAGTATGACCTTAGTAAGGATTACAGAAAAAGACCAAATAAACAAAATAACATATTAGGTAAAGAAATTCCTCGATTAATTTTAACCTACTATTCGGATGTAGGGTGGTTAAAAAAGGGTATTAATGGTATTTGGAATATGTTTAAAATGATGCCCATGAGAATAAACATATTCCAGTGCCAGTTAAAATATACATTTAGGAGAAATAGAAACTTGAAGAATATTTTTGAGAAAAAGAAGGAACAAGAAAAAAGAGGGGCATCATTAAAGGTGGGTACATATAAATGTGGGAGGTGTGCACAGTGCCCATTTATTGCCTGTAGAAAGGATATCAACATTCCTAGTATTAATTTCACAATCATAGGGCACACTTACACTAGTTGTTATACAAAGGGAGTGGTTTATTTAGCTTACTGTCAATCATGTTGGGGGTACTATATTGGTAAGACAGAAAGAAATTTGAAAACTCGTATATACGAACATATTAGAGATATTAGCAAAAAGAATGAAAATAATGCACTGTATAGGCATTCGGTTATATGTCAAAACATGGATATAAAATTTTGGGTATTGGAGGTAGTGAAACAAAATGAAAGTAGAGGGGACTGGGAAACCCTTTTGGAATACCGAGAGATGATATGGCAGATGAGACTAGATTCTTGTGTATTTCCTGGTATGAATAATCATATTTCGATAAAACCTGCCTTAAAAATGATAGCATCTAACTATGGTAGGAAATAGACTTGATCTAGTAATACTATTTTTTGGATATTTTAGGTTGTAGTTTCACCATTACCATATAGCCACAGCCTGAGGGGAAAGAGTAAAGTACATTGGAGTACATTTCAATTTTAATTTTAATATTACTGTTCATATACCTTCCCTAGAGAGTGTTGAGACTTATGGTTGTTATGGTATATATATAATCATTAATTTTTAATTATTTATTAAACTTATTATATATATATATATATATATACACAATTATATAATTACCAGTTTTTATATTTACATATATGGAGATAACAAAATACCAGCTAGTGGTTTTATATAATAATAGTTTTTTTATATATAACATTCAGTATATCCTCATTATATATATAATATATAAATATGGTAGATTTTATAGGTGATGTAAACAAGACTGAATAGGCTTATATATATATATATATATATATATATATATATATATATATATATATATATATATATATATATATGTGTGTGTGTATATATATAATTTAGTCCACAGGACAGTAGGTTTATTATTTAATCATACATTTTATATGTTTTTTAACATTGATTTGTGCCCACATTCAATACACTCATTATTTATTGTTGTTTAACAAAGTCTTTTAAATTGGTTTAATAGTATGTACTGAAACAGGTGTTTTATATATATATATATATATATTTTAAGTAATCAATTAATTGATCAATTATAAATTATATATATTATATTTATGGTTGTTTAAATGTTCATTATTTATTCAATTATCATTAATATGCATTACAGTTGTGAATTGTGGCTTCCATGTCATTTTTTACTATTTATTATGTACACACAGCAGTTTATTTAGGAAAATGTGTTTTTATAATATTATTAAGTAATTAAGCAATTATTGTATTACATAGAGGGTATATATATAGTAGTTTAAGTGTAGATCAGTAGATTCTGAAGAAGTCTCACGTTATGAGGCGAAAGCGCGCTCAATCACATTCATTTACTGTTACATTGGATTTGTGTGCTGTGTTCTGTGTTCTGCGTTGGCATAATTAAAGTGCTTAGTGGTTTACCAATTGCGTGGCCAGTTCGTTTTTGGCATAGAGGAGGACAGCCTTTATTGAAACCTACAGCTTGACTTTTTGTCCTTTTCGTTCTTATTGTACAGGGTACGTATACCCAGGTGTTGTTTGTGGCTATATTAAGAAGTCACAGACAGAATTGAGCATGTGAATTTGGCAAAGAAAGGATTCCAGAATGGTTATTCAGCAGAGTATCAGGGACAAAGGAAAGGCATGTAATAATACTGATTGCAAGAAGGGCTCCAATAGTGATAGAAGAGGTGGGAGGTTGGCATAATGGTTAAGGGTTACCTTGCAAACATAAGGAACAGGGTTTGACTCTGACATGGGATAAATGGCTAGGCTTAAAATGGCCCACAAGGGTAGTTAGCCTAGTACTAATCTATGAACCTATGAACCTAAGAGAAGAAAGGCAACAAATGTAGATTTGTGGAAATAAATGGATATTGCAAGGAAGAAAGATTACAACAGCATGCATTCTACCTAAAACTACTATGAAGAAACATAAAAGAATTATGGAGTAGGTAATTAGCTTCCAGCAGGAATATTATTTATGGGTAGACTGGAACTTGATATGCAATACTGAAGATGTATCAGGTGGTCTAGACTGAGAACATGTAACAAAAGACCATAGTGTTTTAAAGAAATACATGAGAATATTTGGAATGGATAATATGAAGTTACTAACAGGAACCCAGAGAGAATGTACCCATTATTCTCCATGTACAATAACTAGGCTACATTAGAGAGAAATTATATTTTACAAGAGTATGGATATTTCACTGACGAGTTGGAAACACATCCAATTAGTATTTCAGACTAATGCCAATAAAGACTAAGCTAAAGATGGGGGTAATGAAGAAAAATGAAACTGATGTTTTCCTACTTACCTACTAAAAAGAAGGAATTTCATGGAATGGGTAGTGAAAACGATTCCGGTGTTGCTGGAGAATGCACAGATCTCTGCAGAAGGTATGGCGGAAGACTCAAATATAATGAAAATGAAATTTAAAAATATTATTGAAACAGTAATGATTTAAAGAATTATCTTAGGATAAAGTATTACAGATGAATGGGGAATCACATGAAACAAGAAGAGGAGCAATTGTTGAGAGCACAAGGACAAATAAGGGAGTATCTGAATAATATGCATTTATTTGTAAAGGTCACTGTTATGCAAGTATTTTGATAACAATCCCAGAGCACAAAATCTATTAGCACAATGACTTAAACAGCAGATAAACAGAAATGAGTGTTACCAAGCTAAGGGAGCTTATGACTAGAAAAATAACTAGAGATCCTATAGAGATATTAGATATATTCCAGAAATTATACGAACACCTGTATTAAACAGAAATATGTACAGTATGGGAGACTTAATTATGCCAAGGTTAGAGGAAGATGATTATTGGGAATTGATAGCTAAGATGGGAGATGATAGGATAAACCTGGTGATGTATAACCCATCAACAGAGAACCTCCAGGAACAGATGTTATACTTGTGAAAATTTGGAAGTTAGAAATGAAAAACATGATAAAGATCTGGAAGGTTTTGTTTAACAATATTTTAAAAGGAAGAACAGTACCACATCTTAGAAGAAAGCTCTTAATTCCAACTTCATGTATACCAGTTTCAATTTTGAACCATGACTACGAAGGAGTTATGTCTATACTAGCTAACAAAATAGTTAAGATGTCACCAAAACTGAAAGATATGGATCAGTGGGGCTTTGTGGAGGGGAGGCAAACATTTAACAACACTAACAGAATGATGATGATTCAAACAGAAGTAGACTGTAAGGAGACCCCATTATTGTTGGTGCATCTTGATGCAGAGAAGGCATTCAGTAGAGTTAGCTGAAATTTCTTGAGTAAGGCGATGGCAGAATTTTTATTTCCGAGTAGGATAATGGGGTTAACTAGGAAGATATATGAAGGGTTGGAGGCAAGAATCATGGTGTGATGGTTCCTTTCTGACAAGCTGAGTCTGAATAGAGGAACCAGGCGAGTCCTCTTTCTCCATTATTTGCCTCATACCCAACAGCCATTGGCAAAGAAAATAAGGGACTCACAAACTCAGTGGTATAACTGGTAGGGTACTGAAGAAAAATTAGGCTTATTTGCAATATTATTATTTTGTATTAACAAAATCCAGAAAAAGATATTTCAGTATTCTTGAACATTTCAAGACAGTTTCAGTTTTTAAGGATATAAAACAAATGAGAATAAAACAAAGGTTATAACAGTAAACTACGTTCCTACACATAAATTGGTTCAGCAATGCCCATATTTATGGGGACATGATAAGATGAATTATTTTGGAGTTTGAATTAAAAAAAGACTCTATTATGGGAAGTAAGGATATGTGGGAAGAGCCTAAACAAAGATAATACAAAAAGTGAGAAGTCAAAGGCTCTTGATGATGGATATGCATAGTAAGGAAAAAGCAGTGAAACCTTTTTTTAGCCCAGATTGTATTGTATACAGGTCAGGCATGTTTGTTTCAACTAGAGAAGTGGTGCACCATAACTGATAAATAATTGAAGGAATTTATTTGGGAGGGAAAGAGGGCAAGAGTTAAGTGGGATATGTTGTTTCGCCATACAGAACAAGGTGGTTTACGATTGCCAGATTTGAAGGGATTCTTTAGAGATACACAGTTAAGGCTCATACATAGTACAAGCAGAAGATGACATATAGAAATAGAAATAAATTATGCTGAAATGAGAGATGAATTCACAAAATAAGTAGAAAGTATACAAAGTAGAAGAAAATATTTTGAAGCCAACAAGAGAATGGATAAAAGAGATTTTACCAGTAGAGATAAGTCTATGTAGGGGCACTGAAAATAGGTGAGAGGGAGATAGAATTTTTATTTGCAAAAATTAGCAAAAGACCTAAGCTATAGGGAGCAAAGGATTTCCAAGACCTAAGCTATAGGGAGCAAAGGATTTCCTATACTGGCAAAAAACGTATCCACCTCTATAGTGCCCTTTTTAGGCAAAGTGAGTCTACAAAGCCTTCCAATACATCAAAACAAACTTCATAAAACATGATGGTAGCACTGCTCAATGCTAGGAGCCTAAATGGAAAACAACTATCCCTACAGGTACTCCTCACCCTAGAATGCATCGATATAGATATCATCACAGAGACCTAGTTTAAGAATATTGAAGTCAGCCCATCAATGTGAGGTTTCAGTGCATGCCATACATTCACAGCCACCTCATTAGATGAAAGCACTAAAGGTAAGTGTATATTCATAAAAGAATATAACACCTCCAGATTTGTTTAACAGGATAATGACCTGGTACTCTATCATGTCCAACTTACCCTTAACAAAATCCCATATGACATTGTAGCCAAGTATAGGAGCCCCAATATGACCCACTAAGTCCATGATTCCTATCCGTCTAATTAGGGAGCCCTAAGCAATCAGCCAAACACCATTCTCTTTGGAGACTTCAACTACTCCACCATTAAATGGAATACAGAAGTTGCACTGTGGGTTGGAGACGGCCTTCCTTACCAGGGATTGAAAACAGAGTATAGGCATAGAGAAAGGGATAGGTGAGTATTAAATTATAGATGAGTCCAGAACAGAAGTTGCAGTAAAAAGGGATGATTAATAGAGTGTATATAGCAATGCATGATAATTATAAGAATAAATAAGAAGAGGTAAGAAAAGATTGACAAATGAAAACAGAAAGGCAATATAAAAAGAAACAATGGGAGAGCTGCTGACATAGAGGGATAAAGCCCTCAATAAGATCCAAGCAACCCAAACTGGTTTACCAGCTTGGGAGTTTGATGGACTTTGCAGAGAAGATGGGGCATTACTATTCTGGGGGGGTGGGGGATATGAGCTGACATCTCTCTAGTGAAATTTTAGTGATGGCTGGTAGTCAGGGAAGTTGATGTCAGGCTGGAGGGTGGGATAGATGGGACTGTGCATGCCCTGTAAGGGCCTGGGGGTGGTGTACACTGTAATTTCCTATACCTATCCAGTCATAGCATAGTGCTAGTAACATATGGGTGGGGTTATAAGCCAAAGCAAACCCCCACCCCCCGGACCCCACAGGTAATGGTTGAACTCCCAACGCTTGACCCATACCATCATTGAGTGAAAATACGAATGTGTAAATTGAACCCTCAGACAGGTGGCGGATGGACATAAGGCAGGGAGAAAAAGTGGAATGAATGTGGTACTAGATTACAAAAAAAAAAAAAAAAAACAATTGGGGGATATTTGTAAGGCACCCAGGTATGCAACAACAATCTAGAAAGTTTAGGATTTTTTCATGGACGTGTTTGCACAGGTATTTTTATACCCCAAATAGAATTCAAAGAACTTTCCAACAGGTAGACAGCAGTCACTGGAGGTGTGATGGTAAACATAAGGAAAATGATTATTTTGAGTTGTGGGTTTGAAACAGAATTGTCTAGACCCAGAAAGGCCCTACTAAGTTTAATGCTGCTGGTTGCCAAAAAAGCAATTACAAGGAAATGGAAATCAAAAGCAAAACTAACTCTAACAGGACTTCTGAATGTTGAAAAGGAAATAAAAAAAATGGAGGTGTGATCTTGAAAATGGGAAGGAGTGAACTACATAGAAGTAAATGGAATCTGTGGGAACAAGACATACAAAATAATGTTTGAGAGGAGTGATAATTCCAGAAAGGCAGAATTTAAGCAATCTCAGTAATGTTAAATTTAATTAATTGTTAAGAAGAAATCATATTTGTATAATATCTACAAACGAAAAAAAACTCTTGGAATGGTCTGTTTTCTGTTTTATAATTAAATATGTACTCATGTCACTATACAATATGTGGTCTTAATAAAGATGTTTAAAAAAAAAGATAAATTGGCATGCAGCAGTGCCCCTAGATCCCCATACTGTTAGTATGGACTTTCTGAGATACAAAATCACATGCCTTCGCCAGGTTCGCAAAACACATATAGATCATACAGATGAATTCCTACAACCTCTTCAATATCTGTAAAAGGATAAAGACTTGATCCGCCTGTTTCATGACCACAGTGGAATCTATGTTGCTACCTCTGAATAAAAGGTTCAAACAAAAATAAAATCTTCCCAGCACATTGGAGTAAGAGTAGGGAGACCTAGGATTATGATCCCTCTATAATTAGATCACAATCATCAGCTCCCTTCCCTAAAAATGGAAAACACCACCTCAGTTTACCACTCCAGAGCTACTTTCTCCATCTTACACATAATAACAAAAGAAATTCTAACCATAACACCCCACCAATATCTACCACATCAGCCTTTCTGAACAAATTTCAACCATTCCCATAGCCTTGTCACATCAGAAGTGTTTAACTATTGTAATGACATCATATATAGAAATTAACCAAGTCCCACTAGTTGGTTCTGGCACTACCTTCTCAGTGAAGGGCATGTCCATCTATTTCTGAAGTTCCTAAGAGTGTTCCCTCTGCATCCCAATAGTTTCTGTAGTTGAAGTCAGCACTTCTCCACCCTTGTTGAGAGTAGCCTGAGTAATGACAGATGATTTGCTACAACCTCTTTGGTGCCACATAAAGGTAATTATCCATAGCCTAGCCAATTTCTTCACATGCCAATGCCTTCTATTTTGTAACAGTCACAATTAGTGACTTTCTGCTCTGTCATACCTATCAGTCAACTCTGGAGATCCCCCACTATGTGTTTGTTTAGCTTGATGGCTTCCTATGCCACCTGTGCCCACCAGCTGACCCTAGAGTTCATGCCATGACAAGCAAGAATAATCATCTATCAAGCAAATCTCCTTGCTACAGTTTTAACACCTAAAGTTGTAAACAGGGTCAGCTCAAATGCTGTATTGCTGAGATCCCCCAGTATGTGAGAATGTCTTGAGTAAAGACAGTTGAACTCATCCAGCATAGAACATCTGCTAGGCATTCCTAAGGCAACATAATTACATATTTCGGTTTCTCTAGTCTGTCCAGTTGCTACTCACATTCTCTAACCTAACTCAGCTGCAAATTGTGATCACTGATAACTTAGTACCTCTTGACCTAAGTGTCCAGAACATATGGTCTCAGATCTGATGATATGACTACAAAAAGTTATTCATTAACTTTTCCACAAGTTTCTGGTGTGTCAAGTACACTTTTGAGCATCCTTGTGTTCAAACATGGCATTTGCTATGGATATCCCATAACTAGCAGAGAAGTGAAACAGTGATTCCCTATTTTGCTTTAGATCAGGTAAGCAATCCATCTTAATCATACCCCTTAGTTTTCAGATTCTACTTTATTAATGTTGTTAAATCTAAGCACAGCATAAACAATTTAAGTGAAGTATTGCAAGTGGGACAGAATGAATATAGTCTGAAAAGTATTACAGAGATGACAGATTATCTTAGAAAATACAAACTCAGCAAATATTAAGTAATAGCATGAAATAAATAAAATAAAATACAACAAACTTAGTTGTAAATTAAGTCACTACGTGGTTAATAATAAGTCCTTCAAATGTATATAAAAGTCCAATAACTGTTCAGCAACTACACAACAAATCAGGGTGTTAAAATCAAATTTCAGCAAGAGTCTAGACTGCAAGGTTTCAAGTCAAAGAAAACCAGTGCATTCTGCGATTCTCAGCAGTCACAAATACTGAATCAGAAACTTGAAGGCTGGAAACAATGTAATCAGAAAATCAGATCCTGTCAAAAACAATGTACAACACCAAGTGAATTCACAAGTTCTGCGGCCATGGAGTGCAGCAAGCAGTTTTCCCAGCCATGTTTAGCAACAGCCTCCAAATAAGCCAGCACTCCAGGATAATGCGAACATTATAGCTAAGAAACAGAACCTGGAGGCATGGAAGCTTAGAAGCAAGCAATGATATAAAGCAGCAAAAAAAAAAAAAAAAACAATAAGGCAGTACCAAGAGAGAGACAGGTGTTAAAGCAATAAAATCCTAGGATACTAGGTTCACTGCCACCTATAATGCTGCCACCATGATTTCAAGGCATTAAAATAGAAATCCCGGGCACTTGATATATTCAGAGTGCACAAGCCAAGGAAAAACATAATCTAATCCAAAGTTAGCCTAGACATTCAATTATTTTGCTACCTTAGTCTCAGTCATGACAGTAATGTCAGTTGTAGGCATAACTTATGTCTTGCCCCCTCAAGGTAGTGCCATCACTCACCCCGATCACTGAAGTCTCAGTAGAATTAAGAGAGGCTACAAGTAGTATCCTGGCATGCTTAACTCCCACAGTATCTAAATACTTTGAATAGCTGTAAGGTGCTTATGCACAAAAACAGATTTTTTTTTTCCTTTCAGCATCCTGCATTTACATTGATAATGCCATGTACAAACACAAACTCCATTTACATGGTATCTAGCCAGGTGGTTGTACGTGTGTGTGTGTGTGTGTGTGTGTGTGTGTGTGTGTGTGTGTGTGTTACTCACTCCCTCATTTTTCCTCCGTGGTCCTTGTATTAATATCTGACCTCCATGATCACTCCATTCACTCTGACTGTAGGTGATACTTGTGAGCTGTTTATGCTTAATACTAGTGGTTATTCACCAGCGTTGTCTCCTCACAGCAAGACGTTGTCCCGTTCGATTCTCAGCTAGAGCGTCTTCTGTGTGGAGGCATGCATGAATGGGCGTACCTTCGTTGAAGGTTGTGCGTCAGGGCTGGTAACTCGGCACGTAAAAATCCACTACCAAACATTAGCGGACCGGAGTTCCGCTGTGGCGACCCCTAACCGGGATAAGCCAAAAGACACAACAACTAGTGGTTATTCACCAATTACATAGTTACTATACATCTGGCCACTTACTAGTGGTTATTCACCACTTAGATAGTTACTATACATCTGATCACTTACTAGTGGTTATTCACCACTTACATAGTTACTATACATCTGACCACTTACTAGTGGTTATTCACCCCTTACATAGTTACTATACATCTGACCACTTACTAGTGGTTATTCACCACTTACATAGTTACTATACATCTGACCACTTACTAGTGGTTATTCCCCACTTATATATTCACTATACATCTGACCACTTACTAGTGGTTATTCACCACTTACATAGTTACTATACATCTGACCACTTACTAGTGGTTATTCACCACTTACATATTCACTATACATCTGATCACTTACTAGTGGTTATTCACCACTTACATAGTTACTATACATCTTACCACTTACTAGTGGTTATTCACCACTTACATAGTTACTGTACATCTGACCACTTACTAGTGGTTATTCACCACTTACATAGTTACTATACATCTGACCACTTACTAGTGGTTATTCACCACTTACATAGTTACTATACATCTGACCACATACTAGTGGTTATTCACCACTTACATATTCACTATACATCTGACCATTTACTAGTGGTTATTCACCACTTACATAGTTACTATACATCTGACCACTTACTAGTGGTTATTCACCACTTACATATTCACTATACATCTGACCACTTACTAGTAGTTATTCACCACTTACATAGTTACTATACATCTGATGACTTACAAGTGGTTATTCTGCACTTATGCACTTACTATACCTGTACATCTGGCCACATATTAATGGTTATTCTCCAGGCATTCAGTTACTATACATCTGACCACTTACTAGTGGTTATTCACCACTTACATATTCACTATACATCTGATCACTTACTAGTAGTTATTCACCACTTACATAGTTACTATACATCTGACCACTTACTAGTGGTTATTCACCACTTACATAGTTATTATACATCTGACCACTTACTAGTGGTTATTCACCACTTACATATTCACTATACATCTGACCACTTACTAGTAGTTATTCACCACTTACATAGTTACTATACATCTGATGACTTACAAGTGGTTATTCTGCACTTATGCACTTACTATACCTGTACATCTGGCCACATATTAATGGTTATTCTCCAGGCATTCAGTTACTATACATCTGACCACTTACTAGTGGTTATTCACCACTTACATATTCACTATACATCTGATCACTTACTAGTGGTTATTCCCCACTTACATATTTACTATACATCTGACCACTTACTAGTGGTTATTCACCACTTACATAATTACTATACATCTGATCACTTATTAGTGGTTATTCATCACTTACATATTCACTATAC
The DNA here is from genome assembly GCF_019279795.1 of Protopterus annectens. Taxonomy (NCBI): domain Eukaryota; kingdom Metazoa; phylum Chordata; order Ceratodontiformes; family Protopteridae; genus Protopterus; species Protopterus annectens. The sequence continues at coordinate 1,316,431,666 of NC_056732.1, forward strand.
ATCTGACCACTTACCAGTGGTTATTCGCCACTTACCCAGCTACTATACCTATAGATCTGGCTACTTACTAGTGGTTATTCACCACTTATTTTGTTACTATACATCTGGCCACTTACTAGTGGTTATTCACCACTTACATAGTTGCTATACATCTGACCACTTACTAGTGGTTATTTACCACTTACATATTCACTGTACATCTGACCACTTACTAGTGGTTATTCACCACTTACATAATTACTATACATCTGATCACTTATTAGTGGTTATTCATCACTTACATATTCACTATACATCTGACCACTTACCAGTGGTTATTCGCCACTTATTTTGTTACTATACATCTGGCCACTTACTAGTGGTTATTCACCACTTACATAGTTACTATACATCTGGCCACTTACTAGTTTCTGTCAGCATGGATTCGTACTTTGCTATATCCCATTCTGTTACCAATCTCCCTACTTTAGGAACCCTGAGGCAGTGTAGTAACTGCCTCATGCTTACTGACAATCATTTTCTCTTGTCTTTCACAGGTACAGTTTGTAAGAAGTATAAGTATTTGTTCAACTTGGAGGCCAGCCTCTCATTTATTACACCTCAATAACCATTTTACTGTTACAACACAGCCTGCACCTATTCATGCTGAGGTTGCTAATAACCCATTAGGTAAGCCTCCTAAACACCATCTAAACAAAATCAGCCACTTAATACAAACTATTCTAATACAGCCACAGCTGCATCTTTACTCACATCTAAATGGAGTCAACCTGGCTCCTAGCTCAAACTTCTGAGGACTCCTAAGGCTGGAGCTGCATGTGTTAATGCATTAGTTATATGTAACTCTATACTCAGGCACACTGATGCTCCATTCATCAGGTTGTGTAAGGATAGAGTCATGGTCAGCTGTCTCTCTCTCTCTCTCTCTATCTCTCTTTGGTGCCAGAATTCATGATGTGCCAAGAGAGCTTTGGTACCCTCATTTCAGAGTAGGAGTATGAGTATTAGTATGAGTATATGAGTATATGAGTATGAGCAAGAGTATATGAGTATGAGTATGAGTATATGAGTATGAGTATGTGTATATGAGTATGTGTATGAGTATGAGTATATGAGTATGAGTAAGAGTATATGAGTATGAGTATATAAGTATGCATATAAGTATACGAGTATGAGTGTAGGAGTATGAGTATATGAGTATGCGTATGAGTATGAGTATATGAGTATGTGTATGAGTATGAGTATATGAGTATGAGTAAGAGTATATGAGTATGAGTATATTAGTATGAGTATGAGTATGTAAGTATTCATATAAATATATGAGTGTGAGTGTAGGAGTATGAGTATGAGTATGCGTATAAGTATATGAGTATGAGTGTAGGAGTATGAGTATATGAGTATGCGTATGAGTATGAGTATATGAGTATGTGTATGAGTATGAGTATATGAGTATGAGTAAATGTATATGAGTATGAGTATATGAGTATGAGTATGAGTATGTAAGTATTCATATAAATATATCAGTATGAGTGTAGGAGTATGAGTATGAGTATGCTCTCATTGTTGCCCACATAGGGATGAATGATCTTAGATGCACAGAGAGCTTTTGATTACCTCTCTCAGTATGTGTCCAGGTTAGCAAAGTAATTGCCCTTAGCAGTATCTTATCTTCCCCAATAACAACGCTTTAATCTCAATCAAAAATAATATATTTTAACAATCGTCTTATTAACTGGTGTCATTCCAGTGGGATCCAATGTGCATCAGCTTGGGAGATAATGAATGACAGGTCAGCCTACTTTGACAATGATGGCCTTCATTTCACTCTCCTTAAGGCTTCTACATATTGGCTAAGACTTTATTACGCCCCATACTGCCTTTTTAGGTGATGCTCATCTATTAGGCATTCCAGCCTAGCAAATACTAATTCAGCCTATGTTAAGGTGGCCTTGCTTAATTCAGAGTCCAAAAAAAAAAATAAATTGTCTCATTTGAAGGCTTTCAGGACACTCAAATGCACACTTATATGTGTAGTTACAGAACTGTGCCTCATTCTCAGGACATTGTACTTATCAGTCATTCAGAACATCTTGGGTTGGTAGAGAAATACCTGCTTTTATCTGTTCTCATATTAAATCCTAATACTTCAAGATTTGATTTTCAACTGCTTCATATTTTGGTTACATTTAATGTCATTGCTAACAACAGATTATCTTCAATGTCAACTGAAAGCAACACTAAGTACATGGCTAGGGTGGAGCCCAGGTCTATTAATCCCATTAACATAGTCTGGGGGAGTTTTGCACATCTAACAATAAAGATACGTAGTATTTCCTAGATTTCATTAAAATCAGCTCCCTAGCGCTAACTGTAAAATGTCCTACCAGACAAAACATTATGCTTGACCTTGACCCTGCAATGGCTGCAAATGTTACCACTACCTACACAGTAACTAACATCATACTTGATTGATAATATCTGACCCTAAAGTTGTCATCCTTTCACTTAGAATTAGTACCATACCTTTCAACTGTACAGATTTTTGCAGAATGTCCAGAATTCTGCCTCATATTTTTGGTCTGTTCCTTATAAAATTGTTGGTTTTCTGGCAAATCGGTAGGATGATATGAGGATTAAAGTCACTAAATAATTAAATACATCTGAGTTTCAGACTTTCTATCCTTCAGAAATTGCTTGTTAAAACAAACTATGTTATTCTAGAAATTTTCTAAATTTAAAATAGCAATATTTAAACTCTGTCCCTATTTTGGGGCCTTTGTCCCCCCATTATGTCAGGTTTTGTCCAGATTTCTTGCTCTAAGAGGTTGACAGGTATGCCTATCCCATACATTTAACTACATACAGAGATTACTCCAAAGACAAATTTATACCCCATCTGAAGGACTAAGGAAATTCACTGAAGGTGCCTTTCCATTGATAATATGTGACCACCAAATGGCCATCTTTTCACTTACAGTTAGTACCAGCCACCCCATATATTTAACTACATTCGAAGACTTCTCTATAGACAATCTTATATCCCTGTCCGAAGGACTAAAGATATTCACTGAAAGAGTATTTCTCTTTGCTCACTCCAATCTCTGAAGCCACTTCATTTGCCCAGAAATGATGATACTTCTGTAATAGCATGTCGGAAAATTCAGTGGCAATCCACCACAGGGGAATTCACAGATAAACTTAGTGATAGGAAAAAATATGTGGTTTGCATAAAAAAATGTTCACCTCCAGTCAGAAGGAGGTTAACAAGTAGGTCTGCAGGGTTCTCGAGTGCATCATAAGGAAAAGTAAGACCAAATATGAATGAATGTAGCTAACTGTTAAACGGATAACTACAAAGTATTTTCAAGTATATTATGAGTATTACAAGTAATCACCAATTACTGTTCCAAGGGGAAAATGAATGCCATGATCTTTTCTGTTACTGAAGGCATAGCTAATGTTCTGTCTGACAAACTTAGCAGAAATTCTTCCCTTGTCACCCACACTATTGTGCTCTTTACATTATCATTCTGAATTGTACCCTGGACGCTACACTAAAATAGCAGCTTCATTGGTCCCATCAGTATAGCAGGCTGCCATATTGTTAACACAAAGAACATTTTAACTAAACTCCTTTTAAGCTTTTTAATGTTAGCCTCTCCACAGGATATGTTCTTGAGTTATGTTTATGAAAAACAACAGCTGTGGTGCTTCTGCTTAAAGGTGGCATAACATCCAAACCTGAAAATTAGTGTACTATTAGTCTCTATAGAATTATCAGTAAACTAATTAAGTACATTTTAGGCAATTGTATTAACAGCAAAATCGATAACTTACAAAGTCTTGAACCTAATCAGTTTGGTTGTATGAAGGGTAGGTCTTGACTGCTTGATTTATTTGATTTTTCATTGATGGAGGTCATCCAATCCATGATGCTAATTTCAGTCTTGTTAAGGAGTTCAATAAATTTCCCCATGACAGCTTTATTAGGCTTACCAGCTTAAATATTAAGCCCTCAATCACTTGATTGAATGCAAATGGTCCCTTGGATGAAACACACACGGTGAAAGTTGTTGGCACCTTTTCATCTAATACAATAGTTGCTGGTGAAGTGCCTTATTGCTGTGGACTGGGTCACTTTCTCTTAAGAATCTACTTCTCTTAATTCATGGTAGGTGTACAAGGTTTGTAGGTGGCTAACTTTGTTGATTTTAAACTGAGTACTCAGACTGACTCAAGTGCAGACTCATATTCTCCAACAGTGGCTAAACAGAGTCAGCAGTTGGTGTTCTAATCATGGCCTTAGACTTAACAAAAAATTGCATTTGGGAAACAGATATACCCAACTGATTTTCGCATAAATGGATCCTTAATCTATGCCAGTTTGCTGCAACCCATCGATGCCCTCTTTGACCTCCTCATTCAGACTTCCCTTTTGCTCAACCACTCTTCCCAGATAACTGTAGCTGTTAACCTGCTCTATTATTTCTCTTCTATTTCAGTTTTCAGCTTCGTCTGATTCCTCCATTGACAGCAGTCTTTTCTGTTCTCAGTTTCATCCCATGTACCTTCAGCTTTACATTCCACTCCTCTATCAGTTGCTGAAATTTCCTATCCAGTCTTTTTGTAGTGATACAATGTCTGCATACACTAGCTTTATTGATCTCTCCCCTCCAGCCTGTTTGTTAATGTGGTCAATCACCAGTATGAACAGCAGTGGACTAAGAGCTGAACCCTGATACACACTCACTCCCACTGGGAACCCCTCTCTGAGTCTGTCCACTATTTGCACTTATGTCATTGGGTCCTTTTACACAGCCTGCACTAATTCTACCAATGTTTCTGGGACTTCCAACTATTGCAGTAGTGCTCAAATCAGCTTTCCTGGGACCTTGTCACATGCTTTCTCCAAGTCTGTGAATCCCCATTTGGATTCCTACCTCAGCTCTAGCTTCTTCTCAACTATCTGTCTCACTACAGACATTAAGGGCAGTACAGCTTCTGTGGGGTTTTCTTCCTTCCATCTGCTTTTGATGTCATATGGACTGGTGAACAGATTGTTGCTGACCTCCATTATGAATGGTGTCAGATGACTATCATCTTTATTTGTCTTTGCCTTGCAACCTGATAGAGTTTCTTTATGCTATCTACTGAGTCACTTTCCAGAAGCTGGTAGAGTGCCTCTGATAGGTTGCTATTTGCTATTGCAACTGCTCTCTTAGCCTGTTTGTTAGCCAGCTGGTATTTTTTCTTAGCCCGGTCTGTCTTTTCTATCCAGCCGGTATTCCTTCTTAGCCCAGTCTCTGTTTACTGTCCTCCACTTACACTTTTCTTTCTTGGACTTCTGTGTTCCACCACCAGCTTTCCTTAGGTTCCTTATTTCAGTACCAGTCTACTAATGATTGGATGGGTTCAAATAAATTCACTACCTGGATTTACAGTATGCTGATATTGAGAAGGGGGATAAATCTACAAGTTTACTCATTAGGGTCTTTGGCTAGGCTCTGTATGATCATTCAGACCACTTGTGTCATACTAACTTATGAACATATTTATTTTTATTCATTTTTATTTTATTTAACATTTGTTAACCAGGAAAGTCCAACTTGGAACAAAGCCAATTTTCAGTGGAGGCCCAGGGAGATGATGATGTATGATCATTCAGACCACTTGCAGCATACTAACTTATGAACATATTTATTTTTATTCATTTTTATTTTATTTAACATTTATTAACCAGGAAAGTCCAACTTGGAACAAAGCCAATTTTCAGCAGAGGCCCAGGGAGAAAAAACACTCTAGAGACACATGTCTTTGTAAAGTGGGAGGAAACCAGAGCACCCGGAGGAAACCCACATGAATGGAGGGAGGACATGCAGACTCTGCACAGAAGGCACTCCAGCCAAGAATCAAACTGGAAGGACCTCTTGCTGTGAGGTGACAATGCTACCACTGCACCACTGAGCCATCCACCGAGCATATGAACTTAAGTTGGTCTTTTCAGATAAAGCACAGGATAATACAACATACTGTAAACCTAATATGCTTCTGTGCCACCAAGCATCTTCTAAATGCTTGCACCCATTATTGTACCTGCTGTCTGATCATGGAGTATCCCTCTATGCCAGCAGCAATTCCCGCATGTGGCAGTGGGATGGTATCAGCATCTGTTCAGCTGCAGACAGAACAGCACATCTACTGAATCATATCCAGTTGCACATGTCCATTATGTGGCAGCAGTTTCAGCATTTTATGTTAAAGCTTCATGTGTTTCAACTGCATATACAAGAATGTCTGAAGTGCATTTGGCCCAGTTGCCTGCAGGACTTATAAGTGCGGGTCTGCAAAATTCCTTTCTGTGCATGAACAGCATGCAACATCTAGTAATGTCACTTAGATACATACTGCATGGCATTTCTTCTGCATGTTATACTCACTAATCACACCATATATTTGTCATTTAGGGCTCACCCTAATAATTGGCTTAGTTTCTGGTGTCGTTCTAAGGGGGTGCAATATTTGTCAGCATGGAAGGAGATGGTCAACAGACCATGCTGCTTTGCCAAGGATAGTCTGCACCTCTCCCCTATAGCTTTTGAATATTAGCTAAAACATTGCCTTTCCCCATAGTGCCTTTTTTAGGCAATGCCGAACTGAAAGTACTTTCGACATAGCAAATCAAAACCAAGAAAATCTAAAGGTATTACTGCTCAATGCTAGGAATCTAAACAAAAAACTCCACTCCTTAGAAACTCTCTTTACCCTAGAGAATGCTGATGCCTGTGCAGTCACTGAGACATGGTTTAAAGCTGCGGAGAGCACATCAACAAGGTTATAATGCCTTCCACAGATTTAGGCCAGCTACATCACAGGCAGGGACTAAAGGTGGAGGTGTCTTTATTTACATCAAAAATAAATATACTTCAAAGCTGGTCAAACAGGACAATACATGTGAGCTGCTCCATGTTCAAATCACTATAGGTAAAATCCAATACTACTTCCTTGCAAGCTGTAGGTCCCCATGTATGACCCAGGAAACCCATGCCATGTATTTAAATTTATTAGAAACAGTAACCATCTAACCCAATACCATATTCATGAGTGACTTTAATTACCCCACTAAAAACTGGGACTCCTATATGACACCAAACATACATGCACAGAGATTCCTGAATTTTGTAAACACAAACTCCCTGGACCAGATAGTCAATTCACCAACCAGGGCTGCACCCATACTGGATCTGTTCCTGACTAATATGGGAGAGTGTTGCACACCCCTACTGTAATGCCTTCTCTGATAAGGTCAGACCACAAAATGGTCTCCTTTGAAGCAAAAATAAAACCTGGACCCCCCAGCTAAATCTGAAATATTCAGGAACTATTCTAATGTTAACCTCTTGCTATTAATTGAGAACCTGGCAAAATTTCAAGCCCCCATAAACCTTGAGAAGACTGCTGCCTATACAGAACTGATCACAGAAACCCTGTACAAGCATGTTAACAGCTGCACAGAGGCAGCTGTACCCAGCAGGAAGAAGTACAAAACTAACTAAAAAAACAAGCTACCCTGATGGAATCACAAAATCAATAGGTTGTATAACAGGAGGAAGAAAATAATGGGAAAAATTAGGAGCTGCAGCCCCCAGGAGGATAAAAACATTCTCGTCAAATTAAACAAACATAAAGTCTACCAAAGCCAAATGTGACATAAGATTGGCCTCCCAGGCCAAGGACAACCACAAAGCATTCTTTAGCTATGTCCACAACCTCAAAGGCAATACACAATTGTGTGCAGAGCTCATTGTAAATGGAGCCACGTATACTGAGCCAGAAGATATAGCAAACCTCCTGGCTGATAAATTCAGCTCCAAACTTTACCCCTCTCTCCCCCTCAACCTTCTCTCAGGAAATATCATCAAATATAACTCTCCCTGTTATCACTAGGGAACAGGTCCTTAATGCTCTCTCTAAGACCAAGAATACTTCATCAATGGATCCAGACACTATCCCAGGATGCCTTCTCAATAGCATGAAGCATGACCTATCAGGGCTTCTGGAATTACTATTTAACTGTGGCCTCCAAACAGGCTTCATGCCTCATGAATGGAGAAAGGCAACAGTCATCCCTCTCACAAAAGTGGGCCATCTACAGACCCTGGAAACTACAGACCCATAAGTCTCACTAGTCTTATATGTAAAGCCATGGAAAGAATTATCATGGAGATGACTATTACGTACAGCACAGTGGTGCAGTGGTAGTGTTGTTGCCTCACAGTAAGAGGTTCTCCGGTTTGATTCTCAGCTGGAGTGCCTTCTCTGCGGAGTTTGCATGTCCTCCCTCTGCTCGTGTGGGTTTCCTCCAGGTGCTCCAGTTTCCTCCCTCATTACAAAGACATGCGTCTGGACCATTTATCCCCAGTCCTATGCTGAAAATTGCCTTTGTTCCAAGTTGGACTTTCCCAGTTAACAAATGTTAAATAAATAAATGATCAATAGAAATATAATAAACCTCTAGTCACTGTACCCATCCCAGTTTGGTTTTGTCAAGGGCAGATCATGCCTACTCAACCCGGTGTACTTCTTTGAGAAGGTCACCAAAGCAATGGATGAGGGCAAAATTGTTCACACTGCCTACCTTGACCTGGCCAAGGCATTTGAAACAATACCCCACTCAGGCATTGTTGACAAACTCAAAAGGTTGGGTACAAACCCATACATCACGTGATAGACAGCCAACTGGCTCACAGACAGGACCCAGGAAGTTAGAATTGGGGAGTCCACCTCTATAAAGAGGCCAGTCACAAGTGGAGTCCCTCAGGGATCAGTCCTTGGACCGCTCCTTTTTGGCATTTACTTCTCAGAAGTCAAGGCCAATGTCAGTGTTCTCTGGCTGACTAAATTTGTAGATGACTGCAAATTAGGAGCTCTCACTAAATCTCACACTGACACAAATATTCTCCAGGAGGGGCTGACACAGACAAGCAACTGGTGTCAGAGCCATGGACTAAAACTAAATGCCAATAAATGCATAATAGTATCCTTTGGGAAGTCATCCATCTCTGGTAACTATCATATTGACAACACACCCCTTAGAGCTGACCCAGTAGTCAGGGACTTAGGCACACATAGATAGCAATCTAGCCTTTGACCATCCTGTGTCTACAGTGGTGAGGAAATCATTCTATGCTGCACAACTCATAAACAAAGGTATGGCATATAAATCCAAGGAGGTCATTATTCCACTGTATTTGGCATTCATCATACCTATCATTGAGTACATTGCCCCATTTGGTATGTATCTAAGCAGGCATTTTTGCAATTGGAATGTCCACAGAGGTTCTTCACTAAAAGAATACAGGGCATAAGTAAAATGTTCTATGCAGACCGCCTCAAGGCCCTCTCCCTGTATTCTATTTCCTACAGGCTTTTGAAGGGAGATCTATGCCTGGCATACAGGCATTTTCCGACCCCACTCTGTTAGACCTCCTGCATAGCCACAAAACAAACAGCAACAGAATTACCCATTTTAAAGACTTAAGCCTTGCCTGTGATATAACTAGGACCTGCTGGAGAGATAGGTATGTATCCCAGAGACTACCCCATCTATGGAACAGGCTCCCCATCCATGTGAAGCAGAGTTCCTGCCTAACCCAATTCAAGTGTATTAGCAATATGCTTAGTGCATTCAGAGTTTGAAAAGGGTTAACACATTTATTCTATTTCATACTTCATAAATCTGTACAAACTGCAGTTGCTTTCTGACCTTGTACTGTTAACTAAAATCTTGCTTGTGCCTTGGAAATTTACTGAGAATCAGGTGATTTCTGCTGCGTTAGGAAAATAATGAATAGAACAATACTACTTGTATGAAACTTAGACAAGAAGTTCCGCTGTGCCATGAGAAAATACACAGCTGTAGAAGTTACAGATAATTAGTACAAAGCCTGCTTAAAAATATGAACTGCAATCAGCATTTGCTTGTATCTGAATTAGAAAAGTACCTTGAAATGTAACACTGTACAATAGATGCTTGTAAACGGATTAATGGTCACCAAGGCCAGGTTGTTTTTTTCAAAATGTTTCTCACAAATCTAGTCATGTCAGCAGAAAATCTGAGTAACATCTGCTGTAGAACAATACTGAAAGTTGCGCTTGATTACGTCAGCTTAGAAGGCCATGTCTTGTAAAATAGTATAAGAATGAACATACTTCCTGTTAGTAGCTAGACAAATCCTTGTATTTGCATGTTTATGTTTCCTTGCGACAAGTCAATTAAAAGTGCCTTAACTGAACCCTACGTGTATTGGTTTTTGAAGTTTTTTCCTTTGACAGATTGGTCCTTCGGACCGGAAACCCTCACATCACCTCGGATCAGACAGGCCAGGTGGCTTGAAACCGTACGGGGAAGAAACCACATCGGTTCTTCTTATTTGAAAAGCCCTCCGACTGAATTGTCATACAAAAGAGGCCAGCCACTTTCTGATCTGCGACTGAAGGACGGGTTTACTCGAACCAGGTGATCAATCACGAAGGCTCAGGTAAGGTGAATCTACCTTCTTTTTCTGTTTTAGATCAGGGACTAGATTTGTATTTGTTCTGTTAAGACTTTATTTTTTAAGTCAGGGACAGAAAGATTACTGTCTTGTCATAGATCAGGGAAACAGAGCAGGTAAGCAGTCATTCTGAAGAGACTATAAAAACATCCGTGGTACCACGTTAAAAATAAGGAGTTACGTAACGATTAAAAGGGTAGAACAAAATGGGTAATAATTGTACAAAAAGGTCCCAAAATCCGCCGTTAACCGAAGACGCGAAATACATGCAGTCACAGCATGCTGATAATATTAAATACTACTCAAAATGGGTTAATAAGTATGAATTTGATGGTAAACTAGAGAAATCCTCACTTGTCAAACTTGTCAAACAGCTTAAAACTGATTCTAGAGGTTGGGTAAAAAAGCAACGTCAATTAGGAATTCCTCAGGCACACAGGTGGATTGAGGAAGTAAACCGAAGGGAACAAAAAAGTAATAATTCAAAAGCAATGTTTTTAGATAAGGAGGACAATAACTTAGTAATAACATCGGCCCCTCCACCTCCTTTACCAGAATATGAGGCAAGTGAACAACTTAGTCCACCCCTGCGATATCTTGCTGTCACTGTAAGTAGAGACACTACAAAAGCGAAACCGTTTATTAGAGATCCCGTCGAGACCAGGTCTCGAACACGGGCAGGAAACTCGAAAGGGGACATTGAGTTATATCAAATGGGTAGAAATTCACGATTTATGAGTGAAGAACTATGCCCACTTATAGAAGTGCCTAATCCTCAGGCAGGGCAAGAAGGTCAGGACCCAACTATTCTAGTGTATAGACCCTGGATTCCGGAAGACATCCGGAAAGCCACTGAGGGAATTCCCCATCCAAAAGTTAATTTTAGAAAGTTCTTAGAAGATTTGCAAGGAATGAGGCTGAGTTATAATTTAAACGGAGAAGAGGAAGAAAAAGTAGTCAGACAAATTGTGGGACCAGATTGGCACATGATTAGTGGCGACTGGAATCCCCGTGATATTACTCTCAGGCCCCTCCCACATAGCAGCGCAGAATTGGACAACAGAGTGAAAGGTCTTACAGACCGAATCTCTGAGAAATGGAAGCCTAGGGCAGACTGGACTTGCATTAATCAATGCATCCAACAGGAAGGTGAAGCTATTGACTGATATTATGCCAGACTATTAGAATGTTTTAATAACCACATACGAGCAGCAGTTAAAGAATGCATTTTTGAAAGGCAGTATTGCACCTATAAGCAGCTTTATTACAAAACACATGGTAGATCATCGTACAAGCAGGTTACAGTCATTACTTGAATATGCTAGGCATACCGAAAGGCATTTTAATAGCAAAAAGAAAAAGAAAGCCCAAGTATTTTCTGTAGAAGATGGAGCAGAAGTATATGTAGTACAGTCCGGGAAAAAGGGCAAGATAAATGCCCAGGGAAACAAACAATCTGATCAGCAATCAGAGGACTTTGAAGGGTGAAAGAAAAGGGGTGAATGTTTTAAATGTGGTAAGAAGGGACACTTGGCAAGGGATTGCAAGAAAAACAAGAAGGCAACCACGGAGGATAAGGAGGGTGAGGACTGACTATATGATAGTCAGGCATCACTAGAAGGGGATAGCAGAGAAAGACAAATGAGTATGTGATAGAGGGAGTAGAGAATGTGACAGAAGAAATAGAGGAAGTGCAAGAAGTCACGGATAGTGAAGAAAATGAAATATTGGATTTGGCTTTATTGAGCTTGGAGCTCTATTTAGCAGACACGAAACCAGAAGTTACACTCCTGGTAGAAGGGAGGGAAGTCAGATTCTTGTGTGACTCAGGGGCATCACGGACCCTGGTACATCCCTCCAAACTGCCAGAGAATTCAGTCACCTGATTACATATTAGTGAAAGCAGCTAATGGACAGCTGTATCGGGTGCCCCTCTACCATAATATTGTGATAACTGATCCTGTTTCAGGACTGACCGAGAAAAGTAAAATTGTTGTATCTGCAAAATGCCCAGTAAACCTCTTGGGCAAAGACCTTATGCAGCTATTTGGTATAGCAGTAGTTCCGACGATGCAGAGTATGGAAGCACAGTGACAAATTGATACCTTTGCAGTGCAATCGGAGGGTGAAATGTTTTATTGGTACAGCCAGGACTTGGTTACGACTGGTCCAGGGGCGGTGACTGAAGAGTTGATGAACGTAGCCATCAGCAAGTTCCCCTCCCTTGACATTGATAAACAGCATTTGTTGCACTGTACTCTGTATTATTGTAATACACCGGGACATGATAAGGAATATGAGCAAGAATTGTTTAGAAATTGTGCAAACAGATTGGTATTATGTAATCTGTACTGGGACACAGAAGGGAACAGTGTAGCCAGCTGTTCATTGCCCCAGGAGTTCTTTGCACTCTATAAATCTAATCGATTACCAGATGTTAGCTTAACTAAGGACAAGAATGTAAAATGGGTAGACTTAGGAGAAAAAGTCATGAGATGGGAAAAACAGCCAGAGTTAGAACTGTCAGAACAGGGAATACAAATGCAGAAGCTGAATTGGATAACTCAGACCCACCCAGCTGTACACTTGCAGTCTAGCAGGGACAGCTGATTGGCACTCCTATTGAAGGAGGAAGAGAATGCCTTACAGAATATACCAGAAAATCTCTGGTCAACAGAAAAATCAGATGTAGGACTTATTTGTACAGCAGAACCAGTTACTATTACGCCAAAGTCAGCATTTAGACCACAAAAGAGACAGTATCCCTTAAGAAAAGATGCAGAGGTAGGAATCAAACCTATTATAGCAGCTTTACTTAAGGAAGGGGTGCTGGTGGAATCTCCTGATTCACCATGTAACACACCCTTATTTCCTGTTAAGAAAGCGAATGGAGAGTGGCGTATGGTCCAAGATTTACAAGCTGTAAATGGCGCAGTAATGCCAAGGGCACCTACGGTGCCAGATCCACACACCCTGTTGAATGATTTAAAACCTCAACAGAAATATTTTTCTGTGGTAGATATCAGCAATGCATTCTTTTCAATACCGATACACCCTGACAGCCAGCATTGGTTTGCATTCACATTTCAGGGGAAAATGTATACATATACGCGACTACCACAGGGGTATTGTGAAAGTCCAACAATATTCTCACAAGAAATGGCAAGCAACTTGGCGGGATTTACCCCACCAAGAGGTAGTCAGATTTTGCTTTAAGTTGATATCCTGCTGGCGTCCCCCACCCAGCAAGATTGTAAAGAGGATACCATGGCACTATTACAATTTTTATCCACTGAAGGACATAAAGTAAACAAAAATAAACTGCAGCTTTGGAAAAAACAAAGGAACTACAACCCTGTGAGATTTTAGACTTAGAAATGTTAAAGACAATGCAAACACTTACTATGCAAACTGAAAAACAAATATGGGTAAATTGAGGAGCAATTCTCGAAAAGGGGCTGTACATCTCTAAAGAAGGAAAACCAATATTGCCGTCTAATTTGTTTAGATATGCAGCTTTGTTGAGCCATGGGCAGTGCCATGTCTCAACAGGGGGATGGTACAGCTGGTGAACCAAGTGTTCACGACGTACAGATTTACAAACTACTCTAAAAAATTTTGTTCGTTATGCCACATCTGTAATAAACATCATGCACAAGGGGTGCTGAAGCCCAAGCAAGGGAGTTTCCCTAGACCACCGTATCCATTTCCTACTATCTGTATGGATTTCATATTGTTGAATAAATGTGAAAATAAGAAGTATTGTCTTGTCATTGTAGATATGTTTTCCAGATGGGTGGAAGCCTTTCCGACTAAAAATCCAGATGCTATGACTGTGGCCAAAGTGCTTGTTAAAGAAATCATCCCTAGATTCGGCATTCTGGAAAGGATCTACAGTGACAATGGCACACACTTCGTAAATCAGACCATACAGCAGTTAAGTAGACATTTTGGTATTTCTCTAAAAAGTCATTGTGCGTATCACCCACAATCAGCAGGGCTAATAGAGAGGCATAATGGGATTTTAAAGAGTAAGCTAAGAAAATTAATAACAGAAACGCAGAGAAACTGGGTGTACTGTCTGCCCCTGGCACAATTGAGCATGAGAACTGTTCTGAATGCAAAAGGATTGACTCCTTTTGAAAAGCTCTTTGGAAGGGCTTACTATATACCTCAGTGGAAATTTCTCATGCCCGCAGACCAGGAAGCTGACAGTACATTAGCTGAGTATATGCGAAACCTCCTAAATTCTAAACATTTCTTGCAGTTAAATTCTGTTTCAGATAAAGAACAAACCAGACCGTCAGAAGTGGCAGTGCCCCCTGGAGCGTGAATCTGGCTGAAGATAGTTAAGAAGAAGAATTGGGCATCTCCGAAGTGGGCAGGTCCATATCAAGTGCTTTTGTCAACACCCACTGCAGTCAAAATTGCGGAGCATGCCTCCTGGATCCACCTGACGCACTGTAAATTAGTTAAAAACTTTAAACTGGACAAAAATCTTGTTACATGCCAAGAGCAAAAATGATAGAGTCCAGAAGAAACAGGAATGCAGAACAACCCTTTCCTCAGAAGTATTGCATAATCATCCTGTTAACTGTATTAGTGACAATAATCTTTTTGTTGTGGCCTTTTCTTTTCCCAGCCACACAGACTGAACTGAATAAACTTGAAACGTTACTCATAAACTGGCATCCAAACTTTAACACTTACCAGGCAATTAAATATGTGTATGCTGAGACTTTTGATGTTTCGAATTGCTGGATTTGCACAGCTTTGCCGACAGCATACGGGGGGTTATTAATGACTACAGTCCCCTAGGGGTCAATGAGACCTGGGAGAACTTGATTTATGATACCTCAACCATTACAGCACAAGATAAAATAGCATTGCACTTGTCTGTTCCACAAAAGGGAACTGTGTGTTTTTATAAAAATGATACTGTTCAGGTGGCTTGGAGCAATTGCAATGTGACTGTTCCTTATAAATGTTACACTAAAGGTAACAAAGTAGATCTTTATTGCAATACAAACTATGATCTATTTCTTGGATTGACGCACAAAACACTTGAAGTAAAACATAATTCTGTTCTTTATAAACAGCTGTCTACAATTGATATAAAAATGTTTCATGCAGGGTGAGTGTATATTCATAGCAAGGTTACTACTAAAGTAGAGGACTGTTATTTTGTGTGTGGCAGAAAGGCATACAAATGGTTACCTGAGAATTGGTCCGGCAGTTGTTTTTTGGGTTACCTGGTTCCGGCCATATGACACACTGCAGTTTTACCTCATGGGAAAATTCGAAATGTCCGAGAAGTCGTCAAGAAACCTGTAAATTCAGTGGGACAAATCGATGCACGTTGGAAAGACCATCACTCTCTAGGCAAAGGACTGACACACATGGACTTGAGTGATAGTGTTATATCATGGGCAGGCATATCACCAGCGTATGGAGCAGTGAAATCGATCTGGGAGCTGAGAAAACTGTCAAACTTCTCGAAGTAATGAGCAACGCAACTTTTTCTGCTCTCGAATTGGTGACTGATAAACTGAATGCTATGAGAACTGTAGTGCTTCAAAACCACATGGCTCTCGACTTCACCCTAGCGGTGAGAGGTGGTACATGCGCTTTAATCCAAGAAGAATGCTGTTCGTATATTCCTGACCATAAACACGAGATAGACAATCATCTTGAGGTAATTGAGCAAGTCTCGGCCATGACCAAACCAGGCCCAAACCCACTTATGGACTTTTTCCAGAAATGTTTTGGGGGGTAGGGTACCATCCTAATGAACATCCTGATTGCCATTTGTGTATGTATGCTCCTACTGGGAGTATGTGTTTGTTGTGGTATCCCCTGCATGAAAAGACTGATTAAAGACCTTATAGACATTTCAGTTTCTGAAACCTTATATCAAAGTACGAGTTTGAAGAACTGTTAAAAGACTAAAAATGCTTTCATAAGTTTAAACTGAATGACTCTTTTAACTGCAAATCCTGAGTGGAAGAGGTTAGGAGAAGAAAACAAACTGCTTATGCTTATTTTGAAAGTAGAATAAAAGTATTAATAGGGGGAAATGTTAGAAAAATATGTATTAATGTGTGTATTAGCAATATGCTTAGTGCATTTAGAGCTTGAAAAGGGTTAACACATTTATTCTATTTCATACTGCATAAATCTGTACAAACTGCAGTTGCTTTCTGACCTTGTACTGTTAGCTAAAATCTTGCTTGTGCCTTGGAAATTTACTGAGAAGCAGGTGATTTCTGCTGTGTTAGGAAAATAATGAATAGAACAATACTACTTGTATGAAACTTAGACAAGAAGTTCCGCTGTGCCATGAGAAAATACACAGCTGTAGAAGTTACAGATAATTAGTACAAAGCCTGCTAAAAAATATGAACTGCAATCAGCATTTGCTTGTATCTGAATTAGAAAAGTACATTGAAATGTAACACTGTACAATAGACATTTGTAAACGGATTAATGGTCACCAAGGCCAGTTTGTTTTTCTCAAAAAGTTTCTCACAAATCTAGTCATGTCAGCAGAAAATCTGAGTAACATCTGCTGTAGAACAATACTGAAAGTTGTGCTTGATTACGTCAGCTTAGAAGGCCATGTCTTGTAAAATAGTATAAGAATGAACATACTTCCTGTTAGTAGTTAGACAAATCCTTGCATTTGCATGTTTTTGTCTCCTTGCGGCAAGTCAATTAAAAGTGCCTTAACTGAACCTTATGTGTATTGGTTTTTGAAGTTTTTTCCTTTGACAAAGTGAAACTTGAACAATTGGATGGGAAACCAGAAATTTATCCCTGGTTTGACACCTTTGTCTCTCATGGACAGAGGTAATCTGTAAATGGTTCATCTCCCAGGCCCATGATTATACTTATCAAGGGTATTAGAAGTTGTTACAGATTTGGAATGCATGGCTAGGCTAGTAAACACCTATGAACATATGAACCTATGAATAACACTCCTTCCACAATTTCTGGTGAATCGGGCTTCACTGATGTGACTCAGCTACTAAACACATTTCACCATATGCTAAGCCATAATCTATGTAGATGGGAGGGGAAAGTACAGTTACACTGAGATCTGCAAACATCACTGGAAGTTATATTAGGTTGCTGTACAGACATAACCCAAACCATGTTCTTGTTTGGCATTACTGATGTAGATAACTATATTGAAGGTGAGAGAACAGCTTTGGGCTTAAACTGTTCTACTATCTAAGAGGTGCATTACTAAAAAGTGGAAACAAGAGACACCCCCCTACAATATAGAATCTTAGGATTATATTAAAAGAGTTGAGGAGTTTAGAGCTACTGTTGGAGTCTCCTCCAGAAGGTCAAAGTCTCCTTGTCAAGTGGAATTTGCTGGATAAATGGTTCCAGAGAGAAATGTAAAGGCTAGGCAATAGGATAAGAGAGCCCTTGTGCTGTTGAAATTTTTCCTGCAAGAAGGGTATTCAGTAGTGATGCATACTTAGACTGGGGATGGGGGGGGGCACCTCAGACATGTATAAATGACCCTAGCTCTCTCTTTACTAAATCTGATAACTCAGTGGGGTATAGTAATAAAACAGAATGATCAAATTTCACAACTATAACTTAGTTTCTTATAATGCTGGGTCTTTATAGCTCTTGCTTTACTAAATTATCTATCTGTGTTTTGTTAGTGTTATTTTTCTTCCTGTTGTTTATTATTCTCTGAATAGTTAAAAATGTTTAGTTTTTGTACAAGAAGTGAAAGATAGATGGATAATGTTTAATATTTAACAAAACTGCAGTTTGATTATGATATAAGATTTAAGGTCTATGTGACCTATGCCACAGTAGATTTTTCTACTGAATATCAGTTACCACAGCCTCATTCACCTTGTGATTTAAAGGATGCAAAGTAGCCTTAAATCAATTTCTAAATAAAATCTTCATTCTTATTATTTGGTAGCTGAGCACTTTGTTACGTACTGAATCAGTTCAGCTTATATGCACGCTTTTTCAATGGTCAGTGAGAGGTGTTTGGCCCACCCGGCCACACCCTAATTTGCATTTTGAACCAGTTGGGCAAATCCAAGGTGAATGAGTCCAGTCTGAATACCCTTCCCTTAACATAGTCTAACAGCAGTGTTAAAGTGGCAACTGTAATATTTTCACTTGAATCTTATGTCAGGAGTCAGCCCATACAAAATGTAAAATTTGTAGGATTAGCAGATTTAAGCAGCCCAGAAGACCTTGTTCCACATATAAAAGCAAGAAGGGGTTGTATATGCTGAATCATGTTAAAGCATAAGGGGGTTCCACTTCTGCATTATATCCATAGTCTTCAGCAGGAAGTATTCTGCAGTCAACTCACATGATCTCTGAAGGGAGCTTGAGAGGTTTATCCCAAGATATGCTATCTGTATTTTACCTAATATATTAGAACATGACTGAATTCTTCCAATGGAAAGAAATTCATTGACACTGTCTCCGTCTGTATAGCATTAATTTTATAACCTGATAACTGACCAGATTGTCTCAACAAATGAGTAGCCACATGAAAATATGTCTCTAGTTTATTGAGATACAGAATGAAGTTATCTGCATACAGTGATAACTTGATTTCCTTTCCTTCAAAAATATAATATCATATTGGAGTATTCTGTATTTGTGTAGCTAGGTGTCCTAAATATATAAGAAATATTAATGGGGACATAAGGCATCCTTGTTGAGTCCCCCTCAGCCAGGGGTGGCTCATGCTATACGACTGCAGGACTGCAGCCCCCCCACCTGTAGAAAGAAAGAAAAAAGAAACTACAAAAAAATTGCGAGTCCTGGAACTCCACGCATGCGTGTTTGGAGCTCCTGGGTACTCACAGAACTCCAGAGTGCTGTGTTAGTCATTCCGGATAGGTAAGAAAGGCATCTCTACCCTGCAGCCCAGACGTCTGTGTGGTAATGACTGCACAGAACGGAAGGACACCAGACTGCATCACCCACAGGCCGGAGCCTCCAGCCTACTCTTGTGCAGCCAGGAGAACCGGAAACCAGCACGGGCTGGCTAAGGAGACTGCCGAGTGGAGGACTGGCCAGAAGAACTGGAAACCAGCATGGGTGGGCTAAGGAGATTGCTGAGTGGAGGACTGGAGACTGCTTTTACCAAAGCAGAGGACTGATGTGGAGACTGCAGAGCAGACTGCTTACCGAAGCAGAGAACTGGTGTTTCAGGCAGGGAGACATGTGGAGACTGCTTACTGAAGTGGAGGATTGGTGTGTGTGTGTGTGTGTGTGTGTGTGTGTGTGTGTGTGTGTGTGTGTGTGTGTGTGTGTGTGTGTGTGTGTGTGTGTGTGTGTGTGTGTGATGGTGGTGGGTAGAGAATACTCAGGCTTGAACCCTGTACCTTGGGTGTAGGTGGCAAGGGCCCGAATTCCCTACACACCACCATTTGTAAAACAAATTGCAGATTTTTTGCCTCATATTTGTTCTGTTCCTCATAAAAGCTGTGGTTTCTGTATGTTTTTCCTTGCAAAGTCAGCAGTGCAGTGGTGCACTGGTAGCATTGTTGCCTGACAACTACAGGTTCTCTGGTTTGATTCTTGGCTGGGGTGCCTTCTGTGTGGAGTCTGCATGTCCTCCCATCTTACAAAGACATGTGTCTGGAGTGTTTCTCCCTAGTCTGCTGAAAATTGGCTTTTGCTCCAAGTCAGACTTTCTTGCTTAACAAATGTTAAATAAAAATAACAGGCATTTGAATTTCAGACTTCATATTCTTCAGAAAGTGCATGGTAACACAAAACCTTTTATTATAGCAATTTTCTAAGTTTATAACATGGATATTTTAAATTAAATTTGTCCTTATTTTTGGGACTGTATTCCCCCATTATTGACTTCATCCAGGTTTTTTGTGCTAAGGTTGAGAGCTATGGTGAGAACTGAATTCACTGAATATGTTTGGGGGCTGTATTCCCCCATTATTGGCTTTGTCCAAGTGTTTTGTGCTAAGAGGTTGAGAGGTATGGTGAGAACTGAATTCATTAAATAATAGCCATTTAAGTTTCAGTCTTCATTTCTTTTATGAAATAGCTTACAGCATAGTGGTATGTTGTTCTGACTGTAGTGCATAGGGTCCTGCTTTCAAGACTTGGCAGTGAAATGCATGGTGGCAACATAACATTTTATTCTACCAAGTTTCCAAGATTATATAAGCAGTGTTTAAAATATGTATCTGGTTTTTGGGCTTTTATCTCCTTCTCCTTCCCAATAAAGTTTGGCTTTTTCCAGATTTCTTGTGCTGCAAAGCTGAGAGATACAGTTGATTGTCGAGTGGATTTTACAAGGAACTGAGAGCTTGAAGAGATGTTTAGTGCTGCTTATGCTGAGTTTATTTGCATTGTTAATAGCACACAACAGGTAGTGTACTTGCTTTCGATGCTGAGAGCTTGAAGAGACATTTAGTGCTGCTTATGCTGAGTTTACTTACATTGTTAATAGCATAACAGGTAGTGTACTTGCTTTTGATGCAGACGGCTGTGGGTTCTACTCCCACAGTATGTAGATGCGTTGCTGATACTGTACTGTGTTGTACTTTTAAAGGGGGTGGATGCTGCAGTCCTGAGAATGTCCTCTTTGGTCGGAGGTACCTAGTAACTATGAACCTGTTATCAGTTTGCCATCCATTCCCTATTGCAATATTACTAGCTTATCATTTTTTTAATGTAATATAGGCAATTTATTCCTCAAGGGCAACAGGCACTTTATTTGTAGATGAAACAATGAAATATAAAGTTGTTTGCTAGCAGCAACCACTTCATTAGTTACAGATCTTTTTAATGTGGAATTATTTAGATAACTTTTATTTCTGTATAGATTGTACATGTTAACTGATACTGGTGGATTGTAGAAGCTTGAGTAGACTTTTATAATGGAAATGTTCTCAATTGGGCAGTATTGTCATTATTGGTGCATGCATTTTTTTTCATTGTTTACTGGAAAAATGTTCAAAACAATAAATTAAAAACACCCTCTAACAACTGTACTGTATTATACAAGGAATATAATTTAATGCAATCAGGAAGGTGCATCACAGAACACAAGTATGTTTTGTTTGCAAGGGGCCTATCATTTGAAAATAGCCCAAAGTTAATCTTTATCTGCCACTAGCCAAATGTATTTTCTTTGAATGTGGGTTTCAGTGCTGTTTCAATGAATGTGAATGTCAAGGGCAGAGAAGTTTTAATGCTAAGTCTGTTTTCATTGTGAGACTGCATTGCTTTGTTTAGCAGATGTCTTAGTGTTTGTGCTGTAAAATGCAAAATAAAACTATCAAATGAAGTCCAAATCATCGTAGACATAAAGCAGTATGCATATTAGTGTTTATGGTAAATGGGGTGAAATAGCCAAGTAATGGTTCATTGGAATGGCTGCAGGGGGGAGGCTCCATTCGACCATGATTTTGTGAGGGGGAAGGGAAGCAAACTCAGACAGCCCCGGCTGAAATATACCTCAATCAGGAAGGTGCATCACAAAACACATGTATGTTTTGTGTGCAATGGGCCTATCATTTTAAAATAGCCCAAAGTTAATCTTTATCTGCCGCTAGCCAAATGTATTTTCTTTGAATGTGGGTTTCAGTACTGTTTCAATGAATGTAAATTTCAAGGGCAGAGAAGTTTTAATGCTAAGGCTGTTTTCATTGTGAGACTGCATTGCATTGTTTATCAGATGTCTTAGTGTTTGTGCTGTAAAATGCAAAATAAAACTATCAAATGAATTCCAAATCATTGTAGACGTAAAGCAGTATGCACATTAGTGTTTATGGTAAATGGGGTGAAATAGCCAAGTAATGGTTCACTGGAATGGCTGCAGGGGGGAGGCTCCATTCGACCATGATTTTGTGAGGGGGAATGGAAGCAAACTCAGACAGCCCCGGTTGAAATATACCTGTCAACTGTCCAGATTTTTACAGAATGAATGGATTTTTTGCTTCTTATTTTTGATTTGTTCCTCATAAAATTTGTGGCTTTCTGGCAAATCATTTAGGAATGAAGTCACTAAATGACTGAGTTTCAGACTTCATAACCTTCAGAAAAATGCATGCTAAAGCAAGACCTGTTATTCTATCAACTGTCTCAGTTTATACAAGAGCGAGTTTTAATACTGTTTATATGTTCTCCCCAATATATTTGGCCTTTTCCAGATTTCCTGCATTAACAGGTTGAGAGGTACGTACAAATAAATTGCTTTATAGAATTAGGCATATCCAAACCTCTCAACTGTACCCAATTGTGGCTCAAAATGTTGCTCTTCCCCTAATAATCCCTCCGCAAAATGACAATTTTGTAAGAAAACGTGGGGGGTTTACAATTAATAAATAAATGTAATAATCAGTTGTAGATTACTTTTATTTCAGAAATGCATGTAGATTCTTTTATTTTGTCAGCTGCTCAAGTTAACAGTACTAATATTAAAAAAGTGTCCCTTCTTTGATAGGTTTCCAGCTGTATTGTGTGGCTATTTTAAATTTTTGCATCACATTTTTGGTCCATTTTTCATAAAATTGTGTTTTTGGCAAATTAGTGGCAAATCATTAAAGACTGAAGTTAGAAAATAATGACAGACATTTGAGTTTCAGATTTCATACCCTTCAGAAAATTCATACTAATGCAAGACCTACTATTCTATTGTCTTTAAGTTTATAAGAGCAATATTTAAAAATTGTCCTTATTTTTGGGCCTTTGTCCCACTTCTATGTATGGCTTTGTCCAGATTTCTTGCTCTGAGGTCGAGAGGTATGACAAATGTGTCAGGGTCATCACAGTCAGCCAGAGGCATTTCAAATTGTGACCTACTTGTTGCACCCAACTCCCCCATGTAGTGGCTCTGGATGTGTCCAAGCAAGGCAAGAAGCAGTTATGCAGTGAAAATGTGCAGAGTATCCCCCCATCCAAGCTAGACACATGTGCTACAGTGGCTTTTCATCTGTCCTTGATTTTGCAGAATGTTCTGGTTTCTGTCATATTTTTATACTGTTGATTTATGCTTTTTATTATTCAGAAAGTGCCTGTTGCTCTGTGTTTAAGTAGGAATGCTTTAATGACAATCATGTAAGCTTGTCTGAGATTGTAAGATGCAAGTAAGCTTTAATAAGCATACTGTTAAAGAATTGCCAACATTGAAAACCTTTCTGTTGTTGCCATGCAGCGAATACTTGCATAACTAGATAACATATAAGCACTGTGTATTGAATGCAGATGACAGTATTTGTAATAAAGGACAGGATTACATTATTTTAAGAAGCTTATTACATTTGTTGTAGATTTACAGTCATCTTTGCAGGCTTTATCTGTAAACTAAACAGAATGCCAATCTATCATGTGTGGTCCATAACCTGTGCAGTAATCCTTTAAGCAATGTATCTTGAGCTTGTTTCTTGTTTGCTTTTCATTTTTACTTTGATCATGTTTTCCCCATGAAACAAGTAGATAATTGTCAGGCAGCAGGTCTTTTTTGGATAAGAAACATTTTGCAAGTGGGGGTATGACAGAGATTGCTACTTTCAGCATGTTACTTGGTACTTTAATAAAGCTGAATATAAAATATAATTAGAACTGCAGTGCAAGGAGAAGTGGTTTGAGTTGAGTGCCGCTTGTTTTTTTATACTTGATTTTTGAGTGGCATTCCAGTAATGTATTTAAAAAGTAATTTATTTTTTTCATACCTCACAACATTTTTATTTCCATCTAGATATTAAGTAAGCTGTCATGCAGTCAATGCATTGAAATATTTTTTTTTCTATACTTCATTTTGTCTTGATTGGACTCTCATAATGACGGTTTGGACTCTCATAATGATGGTTTGGCACCCAGAGCAGCGTATTTAATTAAAGTTACAGTTTTTGTGATTTTGAGCATATTTTCTCCCTTTTCTAGTTGGCTGCATCCCTTCCCATTGACCCCACCCATTCAGCTGTCTCCTGCAGCCCCCCTTTGATTTGATGTCACCAGCCGCCACTGCCCTCATTCAAGACAAATCAGTCAGACAAGCTTGTTCCCTGCTTAATTTTAGCCACTGCTCCCATGTACAAGCTTTGATCAGTGAAAGAAAAACAATATAGGGAACCCCCATAAACTGTAATGTCATCAGTAGAAAGTCCCAATCCACCTTATCAGATGCCTTCTCAGAATTCAGACCAGCAGAACACAATGGAGCTTTTGTGTTTACAGCATCCTCTACTAGAAGCTCAGTTTTTAGAAGATTATGAAAAGCATTATGTCACATTATAAACCAAGATTGATCAGAATGAATAACTAATTGCATATAAACTACTAACCTTTAGCCATAACTGACATACATAATTTATAATCATGATTTAGGACAGATATGGGGCAAACAAAGCCAGACTAGAGGAGGTCCTTACCCGGTTTCAACATTAGGTGATATAAGAGCCTTCTTCTAAGACAGAGGAGCATTACCTGTATGCAAAATATTGTTAGCAATCACAGTAAATTGAGCTATCCATTCCCCCCAATGATTGTGATAAAAATATATGTGCTCTAAAGTTATCAAGAGCTAGTTGCCTGATAGTTTTCTAAACACATACATATTGTCAAAAATGCTCCCCTAATGTCCCTTTAGCGCTATGCAGTTATTTCTCATCTTGTACTGGAAAATACTCCTTCTAAAATACTTTGTCAGCCCTTCTTAAGTAGCTCCTTATCTTGTACTTCTGCCATCATTTAGTCCCACTCACTAGCTATCCCTTCTGAAGTAATTTCTATCTTCCCTAATAACTGTCATACCCTCTTACCCATTCCTTAAACTCCTAACAGATAAGTAAGACAGCACTGATGGCTAATTTTTACATCATTACTTTGCATCATCTTTAGATTAGTTTTATTGGTGCTTGATCTGACATGGGTATTGGTTAGGTCTCAAAGCTTTTAGTTATATACATATTTCTCCCAAAATTCCCCGAAGCTCTATAATAATTGTTTTAGGTGAAATAAAAACATTTGCCAGGGTAATCATCTTACCCCAACAATAACATCTTGCTACCACGACTCACTATTGGGACCCATCTCCCTATCTGTATTGGTGTATGTTCTGATATAGTTTTCAAGCTTTCAGTTAAATATATGTGCTCCTGTGAAATATAGATCCACCCTACCCCCATTATTGTGCCTTGGGTAACAATATATCACTTCTATCTGTGTTCAAAGTACCAAAGTCATATCTTCTACACCAAATATCCTCACACATTTTTTTCATCAGCCTACCCTATTTTGTTATATTTCCATTGTAGGTCTCCCTGACACAGCCTCTTTATTGCATGTCAGGTTCCAGCCCAATTCATAGATACTATTCCTTGCTGAAACCTTACATACACACAATAATGATTGGCTAGCTACTCGTGTATGTAATTGCTTCGTCTCATCTCTATATTAACCCATGTAACATTTTCCTAGGCTTGTCACTTAAAAAACTCTCAAGAAACAAAGAACTAAATATATTTAAAAAAAATCCTATTTTAACTGAGAGCAAACATTCAAATTCATATACATTTTACAAAAATGAAGCCTACCTCTCCAAATTTTCCTGTAAAAACAGGTATCCAAAGTAGGTATGGAAAAATATGCATTTTCATTTAGACTTCATTAGATCCACCAAAGTAAAAAAAAAAAAAAAAAAGAGAGACAGTATAAACCTCCAAAGCCCATATTTTACCACCAGGATAATCATCAGTCCACAGGGCATTCCATTAATTACGTTATGTTTAAATACCGGACAGCATAAGCATATATGAAACTGTAACTGCATCTACCCTACCTGAGTGTGTAAAACTTAAAGCTTGGTTCACATTTTTACAAGGAATCTGTGGGTAAAAGTGAACTATAGCAAATAAATATGACATGGACAAGAATGATTAAAAGACATTGACAAAGAAGTATACCTACTTAGGATATCCACTTTTACTGGGAAATTTACATGGTTAGTATAAGTGATCAGATCTTTGTTGTGGCATCCCTTCTTAAGGTGATCATCTGGTTAAAAGTAAAACATTTTCTGGCTAGAGTATGAAATGGATGTTAGAAAATATACCAATTAAAAATTCCTACTTTCACACGGACAAATACTGGAAAACTAGTCTTGTGACCCGGTTCATCTGTCCAGCTGGGATATTTTGCCAACACACAAAACCACAGTGGTGTCAACTGTCTCTCCCTTTTTTAAAGGAGTAGTATTTCAGTAGTTCTTTTTTATGTTAACCAGTCCGTGCTCAGCACAATTTAGTGTTCATCCATGTGGGGAGTGGGGATAAACCAGTCTTTCACTTCAGGTTTCTGTGTTAGCCATAGGTGGGTTTATTGGTTACTCAATGCCAGAAGTCTAAACCTCAAAATGCACGCACTCGAGGCACTCCTTAGTATAGAGAAAATCGATATATGTGCAGTAACAGAAACCTGGTTTAAGGCACCAGAGAGCACCCCAGCACTACCAGGCTACAACTCATACCATACATTTCGGCCACAAAATCCAGACCGAAATACAAAAGGCGGGGGAGTATCCATATTCATCAAGGATACCCACACCTCCAGGTTAGTGGCACAACACGATGCTTCAGAGATCATCCACATGCAACTAACAACAGGCAAAACTGCTATTCAAATTATAGCTTGCGACAGATCACCCACCATGTCCCAGGACCCCCACTCCACATTCCTAGAAACACTGGGAAACATAAAGGTCCTACAAACACCCTGATATTGGGCGATTTCAATTACCCAAACATTAACTGGGAGAGTACTCAAGTACGAACTCCCTTGCCCAACATTTCCTAGAATTTATAAAGTCAAATGCCCTGGATCAACTGGTCAACCCCACCACCAGAGGTGACAACATATTGGACCTGGTCATCACCAACATGGGCGACCGGTGTCAATGCCTCGCTGGTTAGATCTGACCATAAACTAATCACTCTGGATATCCACATTCTGCCACCACCCCCGGTCAAAGAAACCACTGTGAAAAACTTTTCAAAAGCAAACTTCACATTACTTAAGACCGAGGTGGGACGTTTCAAAGCCCCCATGCTAAAGGATAATGCTGTCCTAGCTGCAAAATCCTTTACTAATGCACTCTATGGGCACCTACAAGAATGCATGAATCGTGCTATCCCAAACAAAACCAAGACTCACTCCTCCAAGAAAAGGAAACCAGTCTGGTGGACCCCTGCCATAAACAAGCTATACAATAGTAGGAAGAAACTAGTACAGAAAAGAGTAAAATTCCAAGAAGGGAAGACATCCCTGATCAGTATCATCAAGAAACTATGTTCCCTCATAAAATCATCCAAGGCTAGCTTCGAAAGAAAAATTGCCATGGACTCCAAAGATAACCACAAGGCATTCTTTATCTATGTCAAGAATTTAAGTGGCAATTCTCAGATCTGTTCAGAGTTAGTGCAGAATGGCACAAAATACACTGAACCAACCGATATAGCCAACATCCTGGCAGACAGGTTCAGTGCAAATGTCACCCCCCTCTCACCCCCAAAAGGACCTATAAATATACCAGAAGAATGTAGTGCCCCTGAAATCACAGACAGGTTAAAACAGCCCTCTCCAAAGCCAAAAACACAGCATCAATGGGACTGGACGGTGTTCCAGGCTGCGTCCTACACGAGCTCAAAGATGAACTAACCCCTCACCTAAACAAACTGTTTAAACTCAGCCTCTCCACAGGCTACATGCCCACAGAGTGGCGCACAGCAACAGTTATTCCACTCCACAAAGGTGGAGCCACAATGGATCCAGGGAACTATCACCCTATAAGCCTGACTAGCTTGGTCTGCAAAGCTATGGAGTGCATTATCATGGATCACATTAACAGAGACATTGGAAACCTCCAAACACTGGACCCTACCCAGTTCGGCTTGTTAAGGGCAGATCATGCCTCCTAAACCTGGTGGACTTCTTTGAGACAGTTACCAAGGCTATAGACCAGGGAAAGGTGGTCCACACAACCTACCTAGACCTCGTAAAGGCCTTCGACACCATTCCCCACTCAGGTATTATAGACAAGCTCACCAGCCTGAACATAAACACCCTACGTCACGAGATGGGTTGCCATCTGGCTTATGGACAGAACCCACATGGTAAGAGTTGCAGGAGCTAGGTCTGACTCTAAACTGGTTACAAGTGGCATTCCCCAGGGCTCAGTCCTAGGAACCCTCCTGTTCGGCATATACTTCTCAGAGGTACAGGCAAGCACAGGAGGACTATGGCTGACCAAGTTCAAAGACGACTGCAAACTAGGGGCTATAATTGACTCTCCGGCTGACACAGACATCCTCCAAAAGGGTCTCACTGAGACAGATACCTGGTGTCAAAACCATGGCCTCAAGCTAAATGCCAAAAAGTGCATAGTCATCCCCTTTGGAAAAAAATAAAGTACCCACAAACTACCATATAGATGGTAGCCCCCTAAATAGGGATCTGGGGACCCAAGTAGATAGTAACCTCTCCTTTGATAATCACATTGCCAAAGTGGTTAGAAAATCCTTCTATGTGACCCACCTAATCACAAAAGGGTTTACATCCAGATTGAAAGAGGTCATTGGGCCCCTCTACGCATCACTCATCAGACCCATCATAGAGTACAATGCCCCATTTGTGATGTACCTTACAAGACACCTGCAACAACTGGAAAGACCACAGAGGTTCCTCACCAAGAGGCTCACTGACCTCAAGCAGATGCCCTATGCAGCTCGACTGAAGAAACTCCAGCTGTACTCGTTGCATACCACCTACTCAGAGGTGATCTCTGCCTGACATACAAGGCTATGTCTTTCCAGAATTGATGGACATGCTCCACCTAAACAAAACTATATCCCCTCGAGCCACACGCTCCAGGGATCTAAAGCTCACCACAACAATAAATAGGACATGCTGGAGGGATAGAGTCCTGTCCCAGAGACTTCCCATGCTCTGGAACAAGATTCCAATCTACATTAGGCAGAGCTCTTTGCTAACCCTCTTCAAGAGAAACCTTGACGAGTGGATGGGAAACAGTAAGTTTACCCCAGCACAGGGAACTAATCTAAGGGGATGGCGAAAGCCAACACATTCCGGCTAAGCTTATAAATTACTTCAGGCAGATAGCCTAGTACCTACCTATGAACCTATGAATCTATCTAATTCTTCTATTAGTTCATAGTTTCATAGGTTCATATGAGTTTACTAAGCTAATGGCCCTAGAGCCTTTACAAGCTTAGCCATGTTATACCTGTATTCCCTAAATGACCATGTTAGATGGTCTATATTTACATCATGAGTCAATGATCAGCACCGACTGCTCCTGTCCATAAGAGACATACGTGCCATTCCCAGGGTGAATTCACAGTCTCTCATCCAATTGTCCAAGTTTTGCTTAAATAGGGTCATTGAGGAGCTTTGCTTCATGTGACTTGGGAGTTTATTCCAGAGGAGTGGCAATCTCTGGGAGATATATCTGTCTCTCCAGCATGTCCTGTTGATGTCACAGGCTAGGTTAAGATCCCTGGAGTGAGTGAATTTTGTCCCATTTGACTTGCAAATGTGTAGCATTTTCATTAGGGCAGGGTCTGAGACTGCTCTGTAGATTAGGCACAGGTCACCTCTTAGCAGCCTATAAGATACAGACTACAGTGACAGGGTTTTCAGTATATCTCAGTAGGTCATGTTTTGAAGGCCCTGTATTTTCTTGGTGAGAAACATTTGTAGTCTCTCCAGCTGCTGTAGGTGTCTGGTGAGGTACATACATAAGGGAGCATTATACTCTATTAGTAGTCTGATGAGGGTTGAGTACAGAGGAGTTATAACATCCTTAGTTCTGGATGCAATACCCTTACTTATGAGATGTACAATGTAGAAGGCTTTTCTTACCACTGTGGACACATGGTGATCAAAGTCTGGGTTACTATCAACCTGTGTTCCCAAATCTCACACCACTGGGTTTGAGCTTAGGGGGTACTGTCTATACTGTAATTTGCAGGGACATCTCCTTTGCCAAAGGAGATAACAACACACTTTTTTTGCATTTAGTTTGAGTCCATGGCTTTGGCACCAATCATTTGTCTGTGTTAGTCACTTCTGGAATCTGTTTCTCATTGTGGTACACCATTGGTAACTGATCTACTGGTAGAGGTGGAATCCCCAACTTTGACTGTATTCATTCTGTTGGTGAGTTAGCTGGCTACCCATCTAGTGATGTATGAGTGAATCCCCATCTGGGAGAGTTTATCAATGATACCTGAGTGGGGGATTGTGTCAAAAGTCTTGGCTAACTCAAGGTATGCAGTGTGTACAATATTGTCTTTGCCAGGGCTTTGGTGAGGTTCTCAAAAAAGGCCACCAGGTTTAATAAACGTGATCTGCCCTTAACAAAGATAAATTGGGTCAGGTTGAAAGTTTTAAGGTTGCCTATGTCATTGTTAAGGTCCATGATGATTTTTTTTTTCATGGCCTTGCTGATAAGGCTGCTTAGGCTTATGGGTCTATAGTTCCCAGGGTCAATTGATGGACCCCCTTTGTGCAAGGTGATTAATGTTGCTGTTCTCCACTCTGCTGGAACAAAGCCAGTGCTTAAGCTGTAGTTAAAGAGAGTGCCAAATGGATCCGCAAGGTCTTATTTTAGGCTGTTTAGTATTATTTGGGCTCACAAAGGCTCTGTTTCTGGCCTTGGAGTGCATGGTTATGACCTGCTCTTTGGAGATGCTAGGTAGAACACTGGTGGCTGGTATATTTTGGGGAATGATAGGTAGGGGCAAGCAGATGATATTTGCACCAAATCTGTCAACTAGCAGGTTGGCAATTTCCTCAAGTTCGGTATGAGTGGTAACATATGCTACTAGTTTGGCACAAAGTTGTGGTTTCCCTTTTAGATTACAAAAATGCCTTATGATTATCCTCAGCTAGGGATGCTAATTTAGCTTCATAATTAGCTTTAGTGGATTTTACAAGATGTCTGATTTGCTTGTTCAAGTTGTGTTGGAGGTTCTTCTTGAATTGAGTCAGTTCCCTCTTGTTCTTAGACATAAGTTTCTTCCTCTTGTTATATAACCTCTTTATACTTGAAGTCCTCCATGGTGGCTTGTTTTTTAGAGAGGACCCGGCTATGATCCGTTCAGGTGCAGCCAAGTTTATACAGTTGTATAAGTGCTTATGCAGGGCATTTGTATACACCTGTGCATAGGAGTCTTTGTTTGCTGTGTTAGCAGGGGAATCAAAACTATTTATATCATCACTTAGTAGGCTGTAGTTTGCTTTGGAGAAACATTTATTTATTTATTTTAGCTCCTGTGGGGGTTGGGGGTGGGGGTAGGGGTAAGGGGAGTGGTCATGTCCTATTGTTACTTCAAATAAGACTGATGTGTGATCAGACCTTACCAGGGAGGGCAACACACAGGGATAGTGCAGTGACCCCCCCCATGTTGGTGAGTACTAAGGCTAGGATATTTGAGCCCCTTGTGAGGGGGTATAGACTATCTGTTCCAGGGCATTTGTATTAGCAAAGTCCAGGAACCTTAGGGTGAACATATTTGTGCTTTTATATGTCTCCAGTAAATGAAGGATAGTTGAAATCATCCATGACCAAGGTATTTGGCTGTATAGCAAATGACTGTAGTAAGTCCAGGTAGGCAGTGTGTTGGTTCATGGTGGGGGACCTGTAGCTAACAATGATGTGGAACCTACAATTAGTTGGACTTGGAGTAGCTCAAGAGAGTCGCGCTGTTTAACCAGTCTGAAAGTGTATTTATGCTTAATGAAGATGGATACACCTCTGCTGTTGGTTCTTTCACACTCATTTTGGGGTCTGAATGTGTGAAAGGTATTGTAGCCTTGCGCAGCCATGCTGCTCTCTGCAGCCTTGAACCATGTATCAGTAACTGCACAGACATCAGCATCTTCCAAGGTGAGGAGTGCTTCCAGAGAGTGCAGTTTCCTGTTTAGACTTCCAGCATTAAGCAGCATAACCTTAAGTTTGTCTCGAGTCGATTTTTTTTACATCAGAAATTTTGTTGTTGTGATGTTGCCTAAAAAAGGCACTATAAGGGAGGCAAGTATATTTGCAAGTAACTGAAAGCCAAGAGGGGAAAGGTGAAGACCATCCCTGGGAAAGCAGCGTGGTGTGTCGGCCATGTCTTCCCAGGCTGAC
Organism: Protopterus annectens; assembly: GCF_019279795.1. NCBI lineage: Eukaryota > Metazoa > Chordata > Ceratodontiformes > Protopteridae > Protopterus > Protopterus annectens. The sequence goes on from NC_056732.1 coordinate 1,316,464,399, forward strand.
AGATACTAGATCTCTCTGGATTGACACCAGAAGCTAAGCCAATTGTTGAAGTCAATAATTTTTTATTTGTATTTAGGCATCATCCTGGGTGAAGGTAGGATGCTGCTTAGGGTAAGGGACATACCTGCCTGGGATATATAATCTGAGAATTCAGTCATGTCTGTCTTCATAGAGTCCAGAGAGGTACATCCCAAGTCATTCACCTCAACATGGACTATAATAGAGTCATACTGGTACTTGTTGTGGAGAGACTTGAGTGCATGCATGATTTGATGGATCCTGGCACCTGACAGGCAGCTGACTGTGACCATCTCCTTGACAGCCTGGTGAGGGAGAAATTGGTGTGTCTCACTATGGAGTTGCCTATGACCAGCACATTTGTTTTTTAGGTGTTTTACCTTAGGGGCTTATTAGATGAGACACTGGTGTGTGTGTGCTACTGTATAGTGGATTCTATTGGCTGTGCAGTGTGTGTGCAACAGGTTTGCATTTGGGAGGTCTCTGATCTCTTGGTAGGCTTCTAATGAGTACTTCCATGTATGTGGGTTTATGTGTTGTATGCTTGTTATGTGCAAGAGCTGAATTATGTGTGCTGACAACCTGTTTGATGTTTGGCTTGTTGTTACATGAGAGAATTGATTCTAAATTCATAGTGTATATACATCTCTCACATATTATATTTGTTTGTTTTAGAAGTAAGTGGTTGTCAGTAAACATGAGGCAATTATTACATTGTTTCAGAAAGCCCATGCCAATCAGGCTAGCTGGAGAAATGGTTGAAAACTGACCATCCATTATGGCAGGATTATAACTTAGTTAATAATGGGGATTGGGCAACTTAAACTAGGTTTTGCTCTAGGATTAACAAAGGGGTCTATTCTGAAGTAGGCTAGGGTGAAAAACTGTGACAATGCTTCTCAGTATGCAACTGAGTTGCTCACAGTGCAGCAGGGGAGTTTGGGAGGGCTCACTAGCAGATATCTAGGGAAAACTTCTTTCTAAGCATTTGCATCTATGCATGGCATCACTAAACCCCATTGCACAGTGCGCAGCTACGTGAAAATGCAAGGCTTAAATACAAGAGGTGTTAAACAGTTTTAACACAAACTAACCAAAAGGAAAGCTCAAAACTGCGCCTTTTTCCAGAAATTCCCAACTCAGATGGGTCCTAAGCTACACACTTCTGCCACGAGGGTGCAGGGAGGCCCTGTTAATGTAAGATGGCTCGTTTTAGTGCCCAAGTGATACCAACAGTGGAGTTTCAGCAAGTCTGAATCTAGCCTATGCTATAAAATCAGGTTTACTTAAAAAAATAAAAGTGCAGAATAAAACAGTCTCAACAGCAAAAACAGCAGAAATGAAACAGCAATTTAGTTAAATACGGTTCACAAAGTGCAGTGCAGGCTTAAAATATACTTATTTTTCAGTTGACTTCAGTGGATGCCATGGATTTTAGTTCAGATTCAATCTAGAAATCTCTGGATAAAGTTTCCAGACTCTGAGCAGCTCTAGTAAAATGCAACAATACAAATAAAAAAAAATGAAAACACCTTACAGTGCATTATTTTTGTGTCTTCAGAGTTGGTGGATCTTCAGTAGTAGTTGCGATGTTTTTTTTTTTTTTTTTGAGATTTAAAAACCTTTGTACGGAGCTGTTTCAATTGAGCTCAGGGGTTCTATGGGCATTATTTTTTTATTTATTTGACATTTGTTTACAGGGAAAGTCCAACTAGGTTTTCATCAGAGGTCCGAGTAGAAAAGTTTGATCTGCCATGAAAGTTCTATCTTCTCCAACTGTGAATTTTTGTTGCCTCCAAAGTGGACAGTATGGATTGGTCCAGAATGTGGATGCAAAACCCTGTGTGGTATGGGAGTTCTTAAAGGTCTTAGCCCTGATCTCTGAAACGTGCTGTGCTAAACATCTTTTTATTAGGTTAAAAGTTATACTCACATAAAAAGCATGGCAATATTTACATTGTGCTGTGTACAGCACAGCTTCACTTTTGTAGTTGCTCTGAACCTTGCTCATGTAGGACTTACCAGTGAAGAGATGCAGGAATGAATCTGAGTTACTCGTGGCTGGGAAAAATCTACAGTCAGGGGGCTGCATCTGTAAGTGCCTGTGGGGCAAGTGGCTGGGAAGGGGGTTAGTTTCCCAAGAATATCTCTGACACTTCTACTCTTTTAAAAGTGAACCCTGGGCCATTTTTGAAAATATTTCTCAGCTGTTTGTTATCTTGTATAATCATGCAGTTGTCTAAGATAGCTTTTCCTATGTCCTAAAAGTTTACTGTGTAAGAAATGGTCATGAAGTTCTTCCTTTTTTCTACTTCGGGGTCTGTAATGTAACTTTGGAACTGCTCATGTAGCCTATTGGTTGTGTCTCTCAATGTGGGATCATCCCTCCTTTCTAACTCTGTGATACGGCCAGCAAGTTGCTTAGCACCCTGTTGGAGTAACCCCTGAAGAGAAAGTCCCCCTTCAGGTATGTGAGGTTCTTAGTAAAGGAGGCCAGTTCTTTGGAGATGTGGGCCATCCTCATACTTTATGACTTCAATACACTCGTTTTGGTGACATGATGGTGCATGGTCTGGAAGAGTAGTAGCATACTGACCCTTGTGGACTTCCTATACAGATTGTGGGACAGTGTCCCTGTGTTTGTGGATTTTGTAATGACTAGATCAAGGAAGATGATATGTGTGAGGCTGTGGTGGGTGGTGAAGTGTAGTGGAATTGTTAATGTACTTGAAGAATTCAAGTAATCTGTTGCTGCTATCTTGTAACAAAATGAAAATATAATATATGAAGGGATAGTATCAGTGTATACTGTCCATAAATAGTTTACAGTCTCTTATTCTGATTTACCCATAGCAATGCTCTCCAGGCTGGGTGCCATGGCTGCTCCCTTTGTTATGTCAATATCCTGCTTAAAATACTGGTCATGGAGCTTGAAAAAATTGTTTTGGAACAACCATTCTAGGAGGGAGCCTAGTAACTCTGTCTCTCCAGATAGGGCAGCCCTGCCTTTGTTGTAGACTTCTAGGGCCACTGAGATGCAGAACTGATGTGGGAGCACTGTGTATCATGCTTCCATGTCATTGGTAACCAATATAGTGTCCTGGTAAATGGGAATGTCCCTGATCTTCTTCAAGGAGTCCAGAGTGCCTAGGACATATTACCTGTTTTTCTCAGACAAAAGTTTCAGCTTTGCTTCCAGGCAGATGGACATGGGTTCAGTGATGGAATCCATGCTTGCTATTACTGGCCAGTAAGGGGGATCTACAGAGTTCTTGTGGAGTTTGTGAATGCCAAAAAACATTGCCATTCTGGGCTGTGGGACTGTCAAAAATTCATAAAGTCTATTACTGATGAGTTTGTCTTCATTAAGATATCTAAGTCTATGGGCTATATTACTGTAGACTACAGTGATCTTTTCAGTAGCTGTTCTGCTGTAAAAATATGCATTGTACAGCATACCAAAATTTTTTTGGTGATAGTAATCTATGTCTGTGATTAAGATTCCTTCCACTTTATCAGCTTTCATTATTCTCTGAGATTTGTCTAAACTTACATTAAGAAGTGCATTAGTTTCTAATTTGTCTATATTATAGATCCTTTTTTGCTTTGGTTTACTAAGGATCTCTCTGATGTCAGCATCACACCTGGTTTCAAATGCAGCAATGGTAGGATGCATGGGGGAGACAAAAACTGCTTAGATTTCTCTAAGTACTGGTACTGGTATAGTCCCTTAATTGGGTCACTGAGTTGTCCCCATTTCTACCATTATTGAAAAAGTATACCTTAAGGTTAAGTTTTCCAGTGAATAGCAAACATCTATAATGTTTTCCACAAGGTTACTACAAGATTAATGAATAAAAGTGAGGCCATAACCTAAAACTCTCTCCTCTAAGTTCAATAAGGGTTTTTGACAAGTAGTTCCAGATCATAATCTTCTGGTTGTTGTTTTGTACACCCTTTGAGTGCTCCTAAAAGAGTCTTGTGGTCCTGTTCCCCCTGCCATGTCCTCTTCCTGCTGTGATATTATGGTTGTGGTGATTGTTGGATCTGGAAAGGTACTGGTCCTTTGAGTAGTTCCCCATACAGTTATTTTGCTTTGTTTTTGAGTGTTCCCCTTGCTCCTCTATTTAACTTCTGGGAAAGATGGGCCAGTGGGTCTGGTTCCACTGGTGTTGGGACCGTCTGAAAGTCCTGTTCCTCATGATGTTGGTGATTAGAGATATTCACAAATTTTATGAACATTTGTATAAAGCAGGGAAATACGGCAACTATGAAAAGGCACAAATGAAAATATTTATGGAAGTTATGCCAAGATAATATTTATGTGAGACTTAGTTATGCCAAGATAAAGTTTGAAAAGATGAGGCTCAACAATTAACAGTTAAGCTAGAGTGAGGTGAAATAAAAACAGTGATATATAGTCAAGCAACATGAAAGTCTCGAGGAATAGATGGTATTCCTGTACAAACATAGACGTTAGGAGGGAAGAGAATAGTAAAGATCTGGAAAGCCTTGTTGAACAATAGTAGTATGGGTGCAAAAGATGAAGTATTTAGAGTATGGATTACAATGGATTGTTCTAATGCAGCTAAGGATGTAGGGAAAGAGACTAAATAGAAGGCAATACAAAATATGAAACTGGAAGCTCTTGATTGTGGATTTGAACATCAAGATAAAAACAGGGAAATTGTTTTAGTCTCTTTAGACTGTTAGGCATATTTTATCAACCAGGGAGAAGTTGTGGATGACGATTAAGAAAGAGTTGAATCAATGTATTTGGGAGGGGAAAAAAGTCCAAAAGTTGAGTACTAAGTCAGATAAATCGATTCTCTCCATAGAATAAGTGGTTTATGGATATCTCGTTTGAAGGGGTACTTTAAAACTACACATTTAAGTCTAATATATGTAAAACTATAAACTAGAGTAGAAAATGATGCTGATTAAATGAGGGAGGAGTTAGAACAATAAACTACTAGGGTTTTGGCTGCAACTTTATAAGGGGAATAGTAACAACCAAACAGAAATATTATATTCATAAAGCAGAATACAGTAAACTAAGAACTAAGCAAGCATGAAAAGGGAGAAAGGAGATTTTACTGATGGGGGTGTCTGCAAGCAGAGGTATAGAAAATAGACAAGAGAAGGGTGGAATTTACTGGAGGAACGTAGGAAAGGAACCAAGGTTTTGGGAGCAAATAACTCAGCAGGGAAAGATAATAATGTGGGTTGAGTCTAAGCAGGAGTTTGGAGTGCTGCTAAGAGGTTGCATTCCCTATCAGGGACTGACAATAGTGTATAGAAAAAGACAAAGGGACAGGGGAATACTGAGTGAAAAAAAAAACAATTCTCATAGTGATTTTGAGTCTAGAACAGGAGATGATGTTAAAATGGATAATTAGTAGGGCATATAAAACATTGCATGAAAACTATAAAAGTCAATTACAGGAATTTAGAAAATACTTTGAAAAAGAACAGAAATATAGAGTGTTTACACAGGAGCAATAGGGATAAATCTGTAGGGATCTCAGGTATGCAACAAAGCCCATAAAGTTTAGGATTTTTACATAGAATTGTCTGCATACATATTTTGTTATACTCTAAGTAGACTTTGGGGGAGCTTTCCTCAGGTTGATAGCAAATGTTGGAGATATTATAGTGAAGACTAGTGAAGAAAGAGATAATATTTGGGGAATGTAACAAGTTGGCAGCTTACAAAAAGAAATCAGTACAGAGTACTTGGACAGAAATGTTGAGGGCACCATTGGCAGTAAATAAGGAAATGATTCTTTGATGTGGGATTATAGGATCTGAATTGCGTAGGCATGCTAAGGCCTAAGTTTAATGTTATCAGTCACACACACACGCACAAAAAAAAAAAAAAAAAAACAATTACTAGAAAATGGAAATCAAAATCCAAACATAATGGAAATTTGAATATTGCAAAGAAGATAAAAAACTGTTGGTAAGATCTTTGGAAAATGCTAGGACCAAATTTCATAGAAATAAATGGAATTTGTAGGAATCATACATGCAGGATAATGTTCCGGAGGAAGATTTAAAGGAAGGAAATAACTGAACAACTTAAATAATACTGGAGTGAGTGAGACTTATTAAAAAGGAAATGTATACTGCATGACAATAACAAAACTGTTATCATGAATTGTTTTATGTTTTATTAATGTATGTCAACTCATATTACATATCAAAATGTGAAGATTATATAAATATGTTTAAAAAATAGAATGTCAGCCTCAGCCCACTTGCTGAATGCTTCAAATGTCATTCAGCTACTGGTTCTCTGAAACACATACTCATAGGTTCATAGGTAGGTACTAGGCTATTGGCCCTAGGGCCTATATAAGCCTAGCCAAAAAGGTGCCCTGGCTTTTGCCACCCAAGAAAATTATTTTCCTGTGCCTCTGTCGAGCAGAGCCACAGAAATGATCCCCAGGATTGATAGGTTCATAGGTTCATAGGTAGGTACTAGGCTATTGGCCCTAAGGCCTATACAAGCCTAGCCAAAAATGTGCCCTGGCTTTCGCCACCCAAGAAAATTATTTTCCTGTGCCCCTGTCAAGCAGAACCACAGAAGTGGTCCCCGGGGTGAATTTCCTATTACCCATCCAATCATCAAGATTTTTCTTGAAGAGTACTAATGAGGAGCTCTGTTTGACATAGATAGGTAGTCTGTTCCAGAGTATGGGAAATCTCTGGGACAGGAATGAACCCAGGACCCTGCACACCATAGCCAATGTGATTTACCACTAAGCCATGTCATAACCCTGTGGGATTATAGGAAAGTGAGTGTTTAAATTTTATATGTTTACTGTGTAACCAAATGCATCCCCCTGAGAAGCTTCCTGGAGCTTTGAGATGTGCATGTTTAATACTGTTTACACTGAGCCTTACAGGCTAGCCAAGAAGTACTTCACAATAATATCATGAACATTTAAAGTATTTGCCTTAAGGCATTGGAAGGATGACATGACGACAACCTACCTTCACAGTCTGCTGCACCACCTAAATTTGATTAAGGAATTTCGTTTTGCTAATGATAAGCTAAAATGCCTCCTTATATGGTAGAAACAATTTCAGATAGTATATTGGATCATATGACTTAACAGACAGTTGTAGTAATGCCTTTGCCTCTCAGCAGTTTTGAATACTATGTGAACACTTGTTTTGAATACCATGTGTGATGCCCACCAATATGTGATGGCCACCACTGTCACCAATATGTGACAGCCCCAAGCTGAGCCAGTAATTAAGGAGACTGAATCCTCACCACTGACATTGGAGAGGGATGTGTACTTGGAATACAAATGGATACACTCACTATTTCCAGATGCAAACCTCTCTGCATCAAGTACAATTTCCCTTTAAGAGCACACAGGGAACACAGTCTCCATATTTGTCTCCCTCTAGGTCCCCAGTAAGACTCCCCACTAGTACAGCTGTAGGATTAGGTCCTTAGCCATGTGTCCGAGCTGAGTCCTCCAGCACCCTCTCTGTTAACCCAGTGCTTTATGTCCTGCCTCAAGTAGCTGACACACACACTTTAAGATTTAATTTTCACACTCACGCGCACACACTCACACACACACACACACACACACACACACACACACACACACACACACACACACACACACACACACACACACACACACACACACACCTGGGAAAGGCTGGCACAGATTACCTGCTCTACCAGCTTTGCACAGACTATAAGGTAAATCTCTTACAAAGGTATCCAATTATACAGTGCAAAATTAATACTAATACAAATGATAAAGGTTGACCAAGACAGCTAGGCCTTCTGGAGTGGTTCACACAGTAGCACCTAATAAATATAAGTATTCTCAAAGGCTAGATACTTTCTACAAGGACCAACCACAATAAAAGTATTAAATGTATTTAATAATAAATAATAAAAGTACAGAAAAATATTGAATATATATTCGCAGCAAACCACAGAGTTCAGATCACAGGAAATATTGTGTCTCTAGCACCCCATTGGAATTCCTCCCCCTTCTCATCCCCACCACCAGCAGCCTCTCTTCATTCAAAACCTTAATTCACACACACCTAACTTCACTATGGGAATTCTCTTGCTCCCACCCCCATAATCTCCCTACACTATAGCTACTCTCTATAAGCTATAATTCACAGTAGCCTCCCATTGTTTGGTACTCCTAATAATCTCTAAGAATTATCATAACTCCTAGAATGGTACAGTTCAGTAGTCTAGAAATTAACTGCATGAATTAGCATAACTGTTAAAAAATTTAGACTGTTTCTGTTATTGCATTGTGCCAATATGTTAAACTGTTGAAAACTTTGTCTGTAAATATTACTTTTATTGCATTGTACTAATATGTGCACTCTAATAATATGTTTTTCTAATTGTTTAATTTTGCTTCATTTGTGCACATTACATTTCTCTAATAACTTACTCTTATGTTAAATCTGTAATTTGTATTTTTCTGGAGCTTTTCTCCCCAGGACTCCATTGAAAATGGGCTCCTCGTGGCCCAATGGACAATCCTAGCAAACAAACTATAAATAAATAAATTGAAAAGAACCTTGATGGGCAGACACAGACAAAAAAGAAAACAATATTTAAATTAAGCTTCACTATATTCCTGACTAATCTAAAAGAATGACGTCATTAGTTAAGTTACTTACTACCGCAATTCAAGATGCTGTCGGTGAGGGTCTTTCTAGTCAGGTTCCCAAAACAGAATACTCAATACTCTAAGATTTCTCTTTGTAATATCTAAAATATAATTTCCAAGAGGGCTGGCAGAATGACCTGCTGACTTTAGGTTCTCACAGTATTCCACTTTGAAGCTGAGATGGGAATTTATCATAGACGGCTACAATACACATCTAAATGTTTATGGCAGTGCCTGGAACTTCCTCTCTTTTTATTGAGCTAATGAACAAAGGCTTTTTCCCAGACTTAGCATCTCTGGTCCTATACAGCACTGTGGGGTAATGTTTTAATGGTTTAGCATCTCGTTTACATTTCCCTTATTTTTCTTAAAGCAAGCTAGTTGGGTAACCATTACTGTCACAGTATCCTCTATTAAAGCATATATATTTAATTCAGTTACAATAATACATGTACATTCCTTCTCATTTCAGTGGGGTCCAGTGTTGATACATTTTAACAGAACCAAACCTCATCAAATGCATTTTAGTACAAGTATCTGTACAAATCAGTTTGATATACAAATGGCATTCAGTTCTAATACATTTGTAACACAATCATCTTGTATAAATCAGTTTGTTATTCAAAGAACATATCATTTTTACAAAACTCCAGTTAGCTATGCTGGCACTTGCCCATATCATCACAACCCCCCTCCCCCAGAAGACTCAAGCTTGTTTTTCAAGTGACCCTTGAGAAATATGGCTTGAGAGAAATAAGCCTATCTGGAAATATGTTACCCCATTTCCTGTCTTGAGAGGCCAGCTATGTTGGTATTGCTGACCCCACTACAGTGTTGTACTGTCATGTCGTATGCCTGAAATCCTAAGCTCCACCTTAATAACTTAGCATTTTGCTGGTTGGCTCTATGTAGCCATGTTAAGGGATTGTGGTCTGTAACTACAATGAATTTCCCTCCATACAGATAAGGCTGAAGTTTCTGCAGTCCGCACACTGTGACTGGACATTCCTTTTCTATGGCTGCATAACATTCCTCTCTGGGTTGGAGTCTACAGCTGACCTACACCACTGGATGCTCTTCTCCCTCTAAGAAAACCTGGCTAAGTAAAGCCCCCACCCCACGGTTTGAAGCATCCACCTGCACAACAAATAATTTGCTGTAATCTGGACTGGGTAACACAGGGGGTCATCCCAAGGCTCCTTTAAGCGTCTGGAATGCCTGCTAACATGCTGGGGTCCACACTACTTTATCTAGCCTATTTATCCTAGTCAGCTTTGTGAGTGGAGCAGCTATGTTACTATAATTGAGAACAAACTTTCTATGGTACCCTGCTGTCCTAAGAATGCCCTCTCCTGCTTTTTGGTAACAGGGCAGGCCATGCCTGAATGGCTTCCACTTTGGCAGGTTCTGGCTTGATCTTACCACTCCCCACTCTATGTCCCTGGTAGGAGATTTCTGCCATACCCACCTGATACTTATTGGGCTTAATGGTCAACCCCGACTTGTGCACTCTGATATGCTGAAGGTGCTCTTGCCAGGAACGGCTGTATATGGCAATATCATTTATTTATTTATTTGACATTTGTTGAACAGTATATTCTGAGTGATCTTGTGCCCTCTTTCAGCAGAGGTCCGGGGAGAAAAGCTCCACAGTACAAAATATACCGTTAAAAAATTCACAATACAAATTAAGTGGGAGAAAAGCTCCATAGCACAAAGTATACAGTTAAAAAATTCACAATACAAATTAAGCAAGTAACACATTCACAGTACAAGGTAAAAAGAAAATAACAAGCAAATAATAAATTCACTGTACAGGTTATGCAAGTAAAAAGAAGATGACAGGAGTAAAGTAAAATATAACAAACAATAAATAGTTTATATAAAATAAGGAGGTTAAATAGATGAACTTTGCTGTACAAGTAAGGGAATTCAACAAATGAGGCATTTCAAATAGGTAGTGAATATTGAGGAGGTGGGAAAGAAGAAAGTGGCAAAAATGCAAAAGAATTGATTATATTGGCCTAGTATGATAGTTATAGCAGTTAATATAGTAAGTTATAGTGCAAGGGGAAATTAAAGAGGGAGGTGGAAGAAAGAAAGGTAGTAGTGTCATGTTACTGCCGCAAGAATTTCAAGGAGTATGGAGAGGAGTAGTTCATCATCCAGATAAGCAAGGGCATCATCTCCATCTCCTGCTAGGATATGATCTACCAGCCTCTGGAAAGTAGCTGGGGCATCTTTTATCCCAAAAGGCATCTTCGTTAACTCATACAACTGAAAGGAGTCACAAAGGCTGACCTCTCTCTGGTGATGGGAGTCAAGGGCACCTGCTAGTAACCCTTGGTAAGATCAATAGTGGTCAGATACTTAGCCTCACCCAGCTGCTCTAGGGCTTTATCTGTCCTAGGCATGTTGTAAGCATCTGACTCTGTGTGACTACTTAGTTTCCTGTAGTCCACACAGAACTTGGTGCTGCCATCCTTCTTTGGTACCAGCACCACTGGGGATGCCCAGGGTCTGCTGGACTCCTGGATTACTCCCAGTTCCAACATTTCCTGTATCTCCTCCCTCACAGTCTGTCTGACTGACTCAGGCACCCTGTAAGGGGCCTGCTTCATAGGTACTTTGGGGCCCTGTATCCATATGGTGCTGCACCAGGTGGGTGCACCCTGGTTTCCCTGTGAATATGTCAACAAACTCCTGTAATACTGCTTGGATTTCTCGAACCTGGTACATTGCTACCCCTTCCACTGAGGTGCCTTACTGAGGAGATCATTCACCAGATCCCCCTCAGAATCCTCCTGCCACCCACTGTAAATACTTAGCACAAGGGCTTCTCTATCATGGTAAGGTGTCATCATGTTAGCATGGTACAATATGTACCCCTGCCTCTTGCATAGCAGTTCTACCAGCTAGTTAACATGACTGACCTTCCTTACCACCTTGAAGGGTCCCTCCCAAGCTGCTTGCAGTTTATTGTGTCTGACAGGAATGAGCACCATCACCTGCTGTCCCACAGCATACACTCTGGCTCGAGCATTCCTGTCATACCACACCTTTTTCTGCTGCTGGGCTCCTGGCAGGCTCTCTTGGGCCAAGCCCATGAGCTCCCTAAGCCTTGGCCTGAGGTTTAGGACATATGCCACAACAGACTCCTTGTGGGATTCATGCTCACTCTCCCACTCACCACTAATCAAATCAAAAGGTCCCCTTACCCTACACCCATACAGCAGCTCAAAGGGTGAAAAACCTGTGGATTCTTGGGGCACCTCCCTGTATGCAAACAGCAGATGGGGAATATATTTGTCCCACTCACTCTTAAACTGGTCTGCAAATGCCCATAGCATGGTCTTTAGTGTAGAGATTAACCTCTTCACAAGACTATTAGTCTGGGGGTGGTAGGGGGTGTCTTTAGGTGCTTCACCCCACAGCGCTCTCACAGACAAGCCAGCAGGTCTGACATGAAATTGTACCTCTGTCAGTCAGTATTTCTCTTGGGAAACCTATCCTGCTGAAAATTTCTAGCAAAGCATTTGCCACCTTCTCTGCCTCAGTGGAGGACAGAACCACTGCCTCAGGGCATAATCTACTACCACTAGGATATACTTCTTCCTTGTGGATTGTGGAGTACTCAGAGGCCCCATAATATCCATAGCTACCCTCTGAAATGTCTTCTCAATCACAGACAACCGCATCAAAGGAGCTTTGACCTTGTCTCCTGCCTTGCCTACTTTTTGGCACTGCTCTCAGATCCTGCAGTACCCTGTTACATCCCTGGCAATCCCAGGCCAATAAAACTTCTGCACAATACTTCTCTTGGTATGCTTTATGCCAATATGACTTGCAAAAGGAATGTGATGGGCTATGGCTAGAAGTGCCAGACAATAGACTCTGGCCACTACCAAATGCTGTATTGCCTCACCTTCTAGCCCTCTCTCAGAGGTCCACTCTCTATACAGTAACCCTTTGTTCCAGTATACAGATTACCCCTTTCCTTGAGAATCAGGTGTCTCCCTAGCTACCTCCATCACACCTCTTAGGGTAGGATCTGACAGCTGAGCCTGTCTCAACTCTGTCTTTGTAATTCTGCCCAGCTCCCCTTTCACAAGAAGGCGGGCATCCTCTGACAGTGGTGTCTCACTGTCAGCCTGGGTACTACTACTCACCTCTGCCCTTGCAGTCACTCTGTCCAAAGGAACTTCAGTATCCACCAGTAGTTGTGCTCACCTTCAGTCTCACTGCTACAAGGTAGCTCCCTCCCTGAAGTAGCCACATCAACAAGTCTGGCTTCAGGTGTGCAGTCTGTTTGGTTCTCCCACAGGCTATCAACCCCACATGCCTGTCTCCATGCCTGACTGCATGAATGCATGCACACAAGGTACTGCATTATCAAAATCATTCCCTATCAAGACATCTGCAGAGATATCCTCAAACACACCTACTTGCTTGCTTCCTTTTCCACCCTTCCAGCCAAGGAGAACCTTGGCTAAAGGCATTTGGAATACGATCCCTCCTAAAGCTCTGACTGGAATTGACTGCCCAGGCAAGTACCGCTCCTCTTTAACTACTGTGGGCTTCACAATGTTTATATCAGAGGTAGTGTCTCTCTTGGCAGTGGCCTGTTTTCCATCCACCAAAGTCAGATATAAACTCTGCTGGTAGTTTGGTACTTCTGTTGTCTCTAGACAACTTACCACTGGCATTCTGTTATTTCCACTTGCTGCCCCCCACCTTTTGTTCCCCACCGTGTCCGTGTGGACATCTATATGCTACATGGCCCCACTGGTTACATTTAAAACATTTAATCCTAGATTCTGGTCATGTACCTGAACTAGCTAACCAAAAGTAGCACAGCGTTGCGGGTCCACAGAAAGATTTTATTAACACAAAGACATGAGGTTAAGCGCTTTCATCAAGTAAATTGACTTCATCAGAACAAGTAATAGTAAAAACATTGAAGCTTAAATAGCAAACAGTTTAAATTCATTGGTTCAATATTAACTAATACTATGCTTAAAATATCACTTTTCATAAATAGTAAGCAGTATATGCATGACCAAAAAATGAATAATTAATTAGTTAGATTCAATATAATAAAAAAATAATTTCTACAAAAACACTTCTCTACAAAAAATATAGAACAATGTATGGTACGTGTATATGTACTTTCCTAATGGTGAATAAAAAACAAATCAATATATGTTAATATATATTAAAAATATACACAAAAGTTATATAAAATAAATATTTAAAATTAAAAGTAAAATACTTTATCAATACCTAATGAAACAGCCAGTTAAACTAATTCTGCCTTTTCTTTCAATGTAGGCATTATAGAAATGAATTCATTGATACCTGGTGGGTGGTCAGCAGCTAGCCTCAATTGCCACATCAACTCTTTTTTATTTAATATATTTTGCCAGTCACCCCCTCTCACATCTACTATGACAAAATCAAGAATGCCAAACTTAAAACACTTAAAGTTCTTACACGTTGTACTATGTTTGTATAGTGCGTTAGTATTCTTTTCATTCTTGATATCATAGAGATGCTCGTATATCCTACTTTTGGTTATCTGGTCTATTTTGAGCACATTGTGCACCATTTGTGTGGATATGTACCTGAACTAGTGGCTCCCCCTGTTACTGGCAGACTCTGTTAGCGTAGTTTATGCTGCCCACCGTGGGTTCCCTTATATCCATGTGCAGCACTGGGTATCCCTTTCTTGTGCAGCGATGCCATGCTTGCTAGGTATGTCTCCTTTTTTTCCCCAACTCATCTGCAGAGTTGCATTCTCTGTCTGCCAACCAAATTCTCATGTCCTTAGGCAAAGTGCTAAGGGCTTGTTCCCTCACCAAAAGGTCTGTCAGCCCTTGAAAGGTGGTGACCTAATACCCACTCTCCCACCTGTGAAAATAAGTGCTTAGTTCAACAATATAATCACATACACTTTCATCCACCTGGCGTCTGTGCTCATGAAACTTTTTTTTGTAAGCTTCAGGTGTTAACTTAAAACATTGTAATAAACAGTGCTTAACTTTACCATAATCTAAACAATCAGTATCAGACAATTTAGAAACAGCAGCTACAACTTTACCATGGAGTAAGGGGGTCAGGAAACATACCCAGAGCCCTTGGTCAACAATATGCTGTTTGCATACTCTTTCAAACATATGAATAAAACTATCAAAATTATCACCTTCTTGGTACTAAGGAAGAAGTTTACTGACCTTTATTGGTTCTGAGGTATGGCTACTCCCTTCCCCATTACCTCCATGACCCTGGCAAACAGTCAGCATTTCCTTTTCATGTTGCTTCTGCCTATCTTTTTCTTCAGTCTCCAAATGTCACATTCACTCTGCTGATTTTAATTCCAACTGTTTGGCCTCCAGTTCAAGTCTCTTTAACTCCAGATGGGTTTTTAAGTCCTCTGAGGAAAAGTTGAACTGGCCTGTTTCTGGAAGCTGCAAGTCTCCATCAACAGACTGGTTATCCTCCTGGTTGCTGGTCTGTGCTGCAGCTGTGATTAAGGTTACAAACATTTCCCCTTTAGTAAGGTTGGCATGCACCAGTCCTTTTGGCTTGGCACATCTCAGCCAACTGGTTCCTTGTCAGCTTGCCATAATCCTCTGCTGACATCCTTGCCTGCTCTCCCTGACTAACTGGCTTTACTGGAAAGGCTCACCCAGACTTTGCCACAGCTTGCTGTGAGGGAAAGGTTAGTTTGCTTTTTATTTCTTCTATTTTGTATTACGTTATTGCCTTTTTCTGTTGTGTATACTGTGATTTGTTTTCTTTACACTGTGTTTTACTTGTACTCTGCTTTTAACTGCATATTAAAACTTGAAAAGAGACCACAGCTCTGTCTCTTGTGAGTCAGACAGAATTTGTTCTCACCCTGCCACCCTGTTATTGTTGTGTTCATAAACACCACTGTCTTTCTAGTTGCCTGGCCCTTATGTTAATTTGACTATATATCTCTTTCCCTCTCTCCTTTCACTGGCTGATGTGAGTAAGCACAAGATTATCATTTTGTGAAATTACCCCCTTCAACTATTTAAATTTATTGGCCATCCTACTGTATTCCATAGTACCAGAAACAAGAAGTGCCCACCCCCTTTCAATCTATCTTGCTCTTTTAAAAATATTCTCTCTCAACTAAAACTTAACTTTTTAGACAGCTAAATCTTAAGTTACCCACGTTCCTGTCTAACTGTTTAGTGCACACTGCAGTGCTTAGGATAAACCTTTTTTTTTTTTCATCTTACCTTTAAGCATCTCTCGCAAGACCACCAGTTATTGGAGAGCCCACATTCTGCCTCTCAGTAGTCATCTTGGGATTAGTGCTTCTGTTTTGTCCTGGTGAAAGAAGGAGTATATGGACATCATTTCCTGGAGACTGCTGATCACCAGAAAGCATAATAACTGCTTAATAGGTAACAGCTTGGAATATGTGCTTATATTCTCATCCTGGTGAGAGAAGGAGCAGAGTGCATTCATTCCTGACTGTTTCTGGTTGGAGAGTTTGTCTGTGCTTAATGTACCTGCTTGGTCTGGTTACTATTTGAGAAATCTACCAGAGAAAGGCTACAAGCCTAAAGACCCTTGCATCATCTGGAACAACACTGTGGATCACTAAACAGGCTGTGGCCTGCTTCTCTTCTTGGGATTGTTTTGGGCCAAAAGTGACTGGTATTTGGAACTGTTCATAATTCCCTCCACCTTGACTAAAACCACAGTTCAAGTGAAAGAAAAGCATCCCCAAATCATGATACTGCCACCACCATACTTCACCATTGGGATGGTGTTCTTTTGGTGATGCAAAGTGTTGTTTTAGCGCCAAATGTACCTTTTGGAATTGTGGCCAAAAAGTTCAACCTTGGTCTCATCAGACCATAACACATTTTCCCACATGCTTTTGGGAGGCGATGTATTGTTTTGCAAATTTTAGCCAGGCCTGGATGTTTTTCTGTGTAAGAAAAGGCTTCCGTCTTGCAACCCTTACCCCATAGTCCAAACATATGGAAAATATGGGAGATTGTTGTCACATGTAGTACACAACCAGTACTTGCCAGAAATTCCTGCAGCTCCTTCAGTGTTGCTATAGGTCTCTTGGCTGCCTCCCTGACCAGTTTTTGTCTTGTCTTTTCATCAATTTTGGAGGGATGTCCAGTTCTTTGCAACGTCACTGCTGTCCCATATTTTCTCCACTTTTTGATGACTGTCTTCACTGTGTTCCATGGTATATCCAATTATGTGGAAATTTTTTTGTACCCTTCTCCTGACTGATACCTTTCTACAATGAGATCCCTTTGATGCTTTGTAAGCTCTCTGTGAACCATGTCTCTTGCGTAGCAGGCAACTGAGTAATTATCAGGAAAATCCTACTAGGACAGCTGAACTTTACTTGGGGCTAATCAGAGTCTCTTTAATTGATGGCAGGTGTGTACGCAAGAAGACTGAATGTTGTAATTAATCAAAAGGTGCTTCAACAAAGTATTAGTTTAAGGGTGTGCACGCTTGTGCAACCAGCATATTGTACTTTTTTATTTTTTATATTTTTCCCCTAACAGATTTGCTTGTTTTTCAATTGAATTATACAGGTTATAGGTCACATTAAAGGTGGGAAAAGTTTTGAAATTATTTTTTGTGGTCTCATTTTTTATATCACAGAAACCTGACATTTTAACTATATATGGATATGCTTCATGGAGAGTGCTTTACAGTTCCTAACTCTGTAAGCTAGTCACTTGGCAAGGACACTATGTCCCTTGCCCCAGAGAAGCAGAAATCTTTCAGATGATGTGGTGCAGACGTTCTCTCTCCTTGCAAAGGGTGGAGGTGGGTGAAGCACCCTTCAGAAAAAAAAAAAAAACAGAATTATCTGTATTGTGAGTTTGTGTTACTGCTCATTATAATTATCTGGCTTGCAGGTCTGTTATCTGCAAAGAAGATTTTGATTAAACCAACATATATAGATCTCCCCCATCCTTTAACTTTGTTAAACTGCCTGCTACAAAACGATAATAGAAAATGAAATGCATAATTTCTGCAAAGATTCAGTAATGTGTGTTTAACTAAAAATGTCAAAAATATCATTTATAATGGTGGTAGTGTTGCCTTAGCTCCTTTCGTGTACATATGCAACAATTTATTAATACAATAAAAGGCAGAAGCTGGCAGAAAAAAAATGTCACCCCTCTTATAAAGTAGAAATATCAGTGCTTATTCTGTTTTGTTAAATAGTGCACTAAAAAGTACTTCCTTTTCTGCTTACTAAGTTCCATGTTAGTGTCCTGTGTACTGTCAGTTTCAGTGGCACAACACTGCTGGTAGCACAATCACCTTTGGTGCAGAATGCTGTGGGCTCTATTCCCACACCAGGAAAAATGATTATTGATACTGCAGTGGTGTAAATGTTGTGCTACATTCCTGAGTGTGCCTTTCTTTGGATGACATGTTAAACTGAGGCCTTGTTGGTGTCAACTCAGGTAGATGTAAAAGATCACATGCCGCCTATCGAAAGAGTAGGTAGGGGAAGTTCCTCAGTGCTCTTACCAAATTTTCCCCTAGTACTATAAATACCACCTTGTGTCTCCCCAGAAACGAGACTACTAGCCTAGTGGGACTAAACTGGTTACCACAAGATAAATAAATGGTGGTGGTTTTCATACCTACAACATATACTAGTTAACTGAAAAACTGAGATTAGAAAGGGCTAACTGCAGAATCAGTGAAAACCACAGAGCAATGGACTCTGAAATAAGTGCCTCTGATGAGATTTTAAGCAAAACTTTCTGACACCCTATAATTTTCATAAAAACCCAGACACAATTCTCAACCTCTGAGCATTAAAAATTAAAGTGCTGGCCTTTAAAAAAAATCACAGCAGATGGCCTGAAAGAGAAACACTAATGTTTATTTTCAAAATAAGCCTTTAAGTAATCAGGCAACAAAATGTTATATTGCTGCACCTAAATCATGGCACATAAGAAGTACACCTAGCCTGGTTAACAGCATCTGTCAATATCTTACCTCCAGAATCAGGAACAAAGCAGATAATAATAAGGAACCAAGGCCCAAGTCAGACTCACTGTAAGCATGCATTTTCTGAAGTAAACATCTGTGACTATAATGTTTGTACTGTGGTTGCCCCATTCTCAGCTGCCCAAAGTGGAACATTTCTTACGGAAAACTAAAATTTTGCAGGGCGAACCATGCCCACAATCAATGCAAAGGACTACACTTTGTCGCAGAAATGAAATCTCCCTCTTACAGAATTTGAGCTGTGTTTGTTGTTTCATATCACATTAAGGTGTTTCAAATACAGAATAATTGTTTTACACAACTATTACAGAAACCTTAGGAAATATGCTTTTCCTAAAATCTTAGCACATTTGCAACCTTTCATGTCTCCCCCCAGGATCCAACTATCCAAATAGGTACTGTGCTGCTTAAGGAGAAATGTGCAGTAACCCTAAATGTTTGTTGTAATACATTAAAACTAATCCACCATACTTTCTTTAAAAAAAAAAAAAGAAAACACCTAAACACTTACTTTAGGAGAGACAGAGCAAAATCTGAGCCAAAAAACAGGGACAGTCATAGCATTCAACTTCTTAAAAAAAATAATCAGACACAAAGAAAAAAAATAATGACAAGGACCCAAAATTGGGGATAATTTTTTAACATTGCTTTAATTCACTTACAAAGCTACTAGAGCAATAGATGTTATTTAAATTGATCACTACTGCAGTAGCTTAAGCTATATGGGTGTTACCCTGCATATGATATAATATCCAGCCATATTCCAAAGCTTCAGGGCACCTTCCACTCACCAAAACTGTTTGTCAACTCAAGCTAAGCAGACTAAAAAGACAGGTTTGGGTGTCAAGTCCTTGAGCTCTTTCATGTCCATTGAAAAAGGGAGGGTAAGCCCTGACAGGGCATTACTAAGAAAGGAAAAAATATATATGTATGTCCACACCCTGGCATAAAAAACACATAAAAAACAAAGCATACCTCTCAACTTCTTAGAGCAAAAAATCTGGATAAAGCCTGACAAAATGGGGGAACAAAGGCCAAAAATGGGAACATACGTTAAATATTGCTCTCATAAACTTAGAAAGTTGCTAGCGTATCAGAGTTTAACATATATTTTCAGAAGGATTTGAAGTCTGACACTCAAATGTACAGCATTATTTAGTGTCTTAAATCCCAGATCATCCCAGTGATTTGCTACAAAACCACAAATTGTATGAGGAACAGACCAAATATATGAGCCAAAAATCTGGATAGTTGAGAAGTATGACAGAAGTAGAGGGAGGGAGTGGCTACTGCAGCAGTGATCATTTGAGCATCTACTGTTATGGTAAGTTTACTTACACAACTGTACTATATTCTTAATATTAATCACTGCTGCCATACCCTAAGCTATATAGGTAAATTATCATAGCTTACAATAACAGGGAGGTGGGAACGGAAGGGTCCAGGATCTCCTGAATAATGGTCCTAACAAAGCTGTCCTAGTCCCGATAACGGAATTTTACCTGCACAGAATACTGTTACTGCTTGTGGAATACTTTAGGAGTCCATCCGTTTCCAAAAAGCCACAGATGAAGCCAAGGCAGGGTAGAATGAGCCGTGACACTGCCTAGAATAGATTTGTTGCGCTGGAAATAACAAACAGTAATACCCTGAAGCAATCATTTGGAAAAAGTCTGCTTTGATACAGGCTGTCTCTTCTTCTTACCATCACAGAATTTTGTTTTGTCAAAATAAAAGTGAGTTGTCTGTGGATATCTAAAGTATTTTTCTCCCTCATTTTTGGATTCTGAAAGAAAACAGAAATTGGAAATTTTGGACACTGGCCAGATTTTGTAGCATATGCAGGATATAACCCATACAGCTTAGGTTATTGAAACAGGGATCATTCGAACATCTACAGCTATGCTAAGGCAAGTTCACTTACACAACTGTACTATTTTGAATTAATATGTACTTTCTGAAATTTAAGAAGCATGAACCTTTGTTTGGTATTACTGGGTTCCTCAATAACATACCCGGAAAAAAAAAAAAAAAAAATATATATATATATATATATATATATATATATATACATATATGTATATATATATATATATATATATATATGATGCAACATCAGGGACAATTGAGGGTGTTTACATATTATCGCAACCACATTTTCACAGTTGCAAAAATCACTTTGTTGACTACAAATGACCGCATAAAACATTGTAAGGTGTTATTCCACCTCCTTACTGGTGGCTAAGTTGGGATTACCTTCAGGAACGCAAAATCTTGATAAAGGCATCTTCCCCTTTTTGCGTGCATTACAGACACATGCTTGAAGTGTCACAGATGCTGTGTGAGTGAAGAATGTGATATTTGGACCGTGAGGAACGAATCCTTCAGCGAAGGAAAACACAGAAAAAGGAAATATGGTTTGGGTGGTGAACTACTACTTTTGTAGACATGTGTACACATACTTGCAAACAGTCAGTGCAATGCATAAGTTGCCCTAAGTAATCCCTTTAAAAAGTGAGCATGGATGAGGTTAACAGATGATTGTATTTTCGTTTTTCAAGGAATAAACTGGCAGTACTGATTTTGTTTGTTTGTGTGATGCTGGCATGTTCAGTCAATCAGGTAGTACTTAAGTGATTATTCATTTCAGTAGTGCTGTAACAATGTTGATTGCTCATTGTATGTCTTTGTCTTTCTATGTGGTGCGCATTTCTCAACAAGTGCAGTTAGCACTGCTTCAAAACAGTCTTTTTTTTCTAGGAAAGCTGAGTGTCAAGCTACATGTTTCTTAAACTAAGCAACATACTGTCTTGTAGGAGTCACACTTTAATAATGACACAACTGTGATGGGCAAATTTCATTATAACCGTTATTTGGCTGCATTTGCTCTCAGGAAAAAAGGAACGTTCAGCAGGCGGAGTTGGAATAACAGACATGCTGGCAGTACAGTACATAAACCAACAGCAACAGTATGTTTTTTTTTTTTGCATTTTATTGACAGCAGTTCAGAAAACAGCCTGGACTGTTAAAGAAAACACACCATGTAACATTTTAAAAACATTAAGGAACATATTTCAGGCTCGGGAACCGACCACTATTGCCGTGAAAAATGTGGTTGCGATAATACTTAACTACCCAATTGAGATCTATCGGAGATACATGGTTAGTAAATCAATACATAAATCCCGCAGTAACATCCTAAAAATGTCCAAGATTTAGCTAGTTTTATAGTAAAATACGACAGATACAGCTATAGAAATCAATTCCTTATATGTAAAACTTCTTTTCTTAAACAACCCATTTTAACAAACAAAGCCAAATCCCGACATATCATTAAATAAGTAATCATAATACTATTCCCGAATGAAAAGTAAAAAATCACTAGCAATAGCAAAAACGATGGAATTTACACATGCGCAGAAAAATCAGCTAAAACGCCTGCGTACAACAGGCAATGCAGCAGGTGAGGATTGGTTCCGGTAAGACGCAAAACGTAACTGGTTGGAAAAAGGACCGCTGGAAATTTATGTCTATGGTATACAATTTACATATCTGTACTCTGTGCAGTAGAGGTGGGAAATGGCAGCTCAGAAGATAAATGAAGGCTTGGAACACATTGCCAAAGCAGAAAAATAGTAAGTGTGTTTTAAGTAGGACCATAATATGGTTGATATGTGTGAAAATGACAAGTCACGCTAGCTGACGGGGGAGGGTGTTTTCCAAGTGAATTTTTTTAATATATTATTTTCACGGTAAGCCAGCACTAGTTCTTATCTTTAGTTGTGTTTGCTTTCTGGTAGGGATTGGTCTGTACCTCTTGTTGCTGATTGGTTATATTTGAGGTTGGGTATCAGCCTGTTAGTAAGAATTCTGGATTATGTAGTTATACTTCATGCCTTTCAAGGCAACGTCGATGTTATTGTAATTCATTAAACTACAGTTCCTAACACACCTTGCTGGTTACGCTGCTGTCAACCGATGTGGACTAGAGAACTGTCAGATTTGAAGTGGCGTGTTAGGGCCAGCACCTCCCATATTTAGTGTAGTGGTTCTTGCTACCCTTTAAGTGAGCGTTTTTTGACTGTGCTTTTTAAAGAGTGGCGCGTCATTTTAGTGTATGTTATATGTAGGTAGCTGTCACAGCTTTTGGTTCCCAGGTCTTTAGATGGGTTCTGCATTTTGGAGGAAGTTGGGCGTGCTTGCACAAGTAGAATTAAACGGTAATGTACAGATTATCACCTGCCCAGTAACTAGCTTGGCTTCTGCTTTCCTTGTCACTAGATGGACACTGTATTTTGAGAGCAGTTGAGCATGTTTACAAAACTAGGTTTTAAAAAGCCTTGTCTGCAGTCTTGCATGTAACTAGTGGCAAACAACCCATTTGATTTACATCTTGTCTTTGACCGTCCCAGTTGCATAACCACATCTAAGTAGATGGGAGGGGGGAGGTGAGTGAATATATACTTATTGTAATGATATTAAAAAAAGTATAGTTTTGCTTAGCTGGTGTGTTTGGGGGGGGGGGGGGTGTCTACCACAAACAAAAGCAGTTTCCTCTGTAATAATAGAGGGGAAACATTCAGGGCTGCTGCCCTCTTAACGCCCTCATGGGTGTATCTAATTACTCTTTTATAAAGTTTCTTTAAGTATGGTGATAAATCAGATGTGCTGATTTCAAAATTTAAGTATTTTTTAAGTGATTTTGGTATTTTGCATTTCCGATGGGTAGTAGCAAGCTCTATTGATCACTGTCAGAACATTATGATCAACCCAAACAAGTACCAGAATTGAGCCAGATGACAGATCTTGACTTATTCCCCTAGTGACAGTGTTAATGGCAAAGGTAGTCTTTTTAAATTGCTTGTTTTATTTTTCTTAGAGAGGGCTTGTTTTTTTTCCTCTTGAAAGATGCTACCCTTAGTTGAGGTGGTGAAGAGCTTTGAGTCAGTCTGTGGTGCGCAGTAGGGTTAAATACTTGCAGTAGAACAAAATGCATGCAGCATTTTTTTAGAACGAAATAACAAATGTACATCTGATGAGCCAACAGGATAAGAAGAGTAAAAATGAAGTGCATGAAAAAAAAGGTTATGATGTTGCTGTTATTTTCATTATGAATTTGAAAGCACTAAATTAATATGAAAATCAATAGTCTAGCACTGCAGTGTGTAGTATAATTCTTCAGTATTCTGTCTTTTTATTATAGATCTTGTGGCTTTAATGCTGGACAGCATAGTTTGCTAGAACACAGTTCTTGAACTTCTTATTTGGAGTAGTGTGTGTGTTTTGTGTGTGTGTGTGTGTGTGTGTGTGTGTGTGTGTGTGTGTGTGTGTGTGCGCCCGCATTGTATCTCTTTTCATTTACTGTCTGCCTTCATCTCACCTTCTCTCTTTACATTCCAGTCAAGCATGTTATTCAAAACACTGACATAGACTTCAGCTTCTTGCCATGGTACTGGTCACTAGAAATCTCTGTTCTCTATTTGATTTTTTTTTTTTTTGCATTATGTCTGTATCCTTTTTGTTACTCAAGTAAAATAGGGAATGAGTTAAAATGTGTCATTTCTGTTTTTTCTTCAGTTGTTTTTGCATCAGATCTGTATTCTCTTATTATCCAAGTAAACTGAGTGAGTGGTGCACAATCCTTTCTGTTGTGAATGCATGTAATAATAAAAGAGACAAGGCAAATATCAGATGATTGAAAAGGCACAGAAATGTTAATAACAAGGCCTAAATGTGCATGTCCACAGCAAGTGGGATTTGGCTTTATTGGTCTGAAGGTAACCATAAAGACTTAAAAAGTAAAAGAAAAAAGTCATGGACATTCATAAGTCTTGTGGCTGAAACACTTGATGCCCTTAAGGGGTCATTTGCATACATCCCATGTGCCTTCATTACAGGTGGTTTAAAGTATCACCCTGTGATAACTGTAGCTTGGCTGGGTTTTTCTTGCAGTGTGTGTATCTGTGTCGCGCTCTCTCTCGCTCTCTCTCTCTCTATATATATATATATATATATATATATATATATAATCTCTTTCTCTCTCTCTCTCTCTATATATATATATATATATATATATATATATATATATATATATAAATAATCTATATAAATAATGTGTGTATGTGTGTGTCCCCTTCAAAACATCTAAAACCCATAACATCTAAAATGTGCATCATAACATCGAACACAACAAATCACATTAAAATAACACCCCCTCCACATATAATGATACCAAACACACTTTTTACTACGTTTCTGCAGGGGGGCTCCCCCCCCCCCCCGTGAATTAAATATACCAACTCTGAGATCGCACTACAGTGGGAAAAAGTTAAATTCCTAACCCCATTGTATCACGATCACCATAAAGAATGTACACATAATGTCTATATCACTTACCTGTGTGGCCTACAAAACACATACAGAGTGGCAGAATAAACACTATATATAAATAGTATAAATTCCTACACTATATAAATAATAACTATAGAAATAAAAACTACAACATCTCATAGTGATACCACAAGATTAACAGATTAAACTATAACATTTACATGCTTAATGATACACTATTATATATAATATATTTTAGATGTTATGAAATGTGATGTTTTGGGTTTTAGATGCTCTGCTCTCAATGTTAATTAGATGTTATGGGTTTTAGATGTTTTGAAGGGGACCCGTATGTATGTATGTGTATATATATATATATATATATATTTTTACATGTATGTATGCATGCGTTATTCTATATCTGTAGACAAACATGCATATATATATATATATATATATATATATATATATATATATATATATGTGTGTGTGTGTGTGTGTATGTGTATATATATATATATATATATATATATATATATATATATATATATATGATACACACACGTCTGTGTGTGTGTGTATATTTGTTTTCCATGGTAGAACATTGATCTCTGTAGACCTTTTTCAGACTTAGCTAGGGAGTGGTGTCTGGTCAAGTGACTTGCTCTGAATTCACAGTTAGATAATGGAGGCTGAGGGAATCAAATCATTCATCAATGGACCACAGGAAACAGCCTGTTTACAGCTCATTAATCCTCTAAATCAACTGCCTGACTCACAGACGCACACACGTGTGTGTGTGTGTGTGTGTGTGTGTGTGTGTGTGTGTGTGTGTGTGTGTGTGTATATATATATGTGTATGTATATATATATATATATATATATATATATATATATATATATATATATATATATAGTGTGTGTTTGTGCACATACGCAATTATATGTATAGATATATAGATGTGTATAGGCACACACACACACCTTATCTAAACAATCGTGATTTACTGGGGAGTTGCCTGGGGTAAGAGAAGTTTTATTTGCATTTATATTTTATTTCTTACCACAATTTTTCACTGTTTATAGGAAGGAAGGAAGGGATGGCTTGTAGACAACATGATTTACTTTGATTTATATTTTGTTGTTTTGCCTTTAATTTCACTGTTTGTTGTTAGAAAGGGATAGGCTTTAAACAGGCAACCTAAGGGACCTAGTCAACTATAAAGTCACAAACATTGCAGAGAGGACAATCCAGAGCTTATCTAAACAATCATGTACTAGTTTGTGATG
Source organism: Protopterus annectens (assembly GCF_019279795.1). Classification (NCBI taxonomy): domain Eukaryota; kingdom Metazoa; phylum Chordata; order Ceratodontiformes; family Protopteridae; genus Protopterus; species Protopterus annectens. Next base: position 1,316,490,765 of record NC_056732.1, read on the forward strand.
TAGTGATCTTTACTGTTAAACAGAGGTGTGACTGCAAGTGATAGTGAGCAGAAGCTACTGCTCACATTTGTGTGAGATGTAAAGAAATTCCAGCTTTTTTCTGACTTTCAGAACCTGTATGGTTAAAACATCAACTTTACTGTGTAGCTTATACATTGTGCGATTTTTCTCACAGTAGTTGATTTAAGTTCTTTTTAAATTCTGTGGTATGTGGTAACTGATTTTGATTATTCTTTTCTTTTATAATTGTTTTATTCATTTGATTATTCTTTTCTTTTCACATTATTAATTTGAAGTTGAATATGGATTTCTTAAATGAGTATGCCATTAATGATTTGCTAAAGCATGAATATCTTGTACAGTGTGATATATTTAAAGGTAACGCCTGATAACACTGGTGACCTGTTTTCCTCATGTCAAAAGTTGGATGACTTGCTTACCATTATTAGCAGTAAATCTGGACTTGCAGATGATAAATGCACTTGTGCAATTAGCATGGCTTGGAGAACTGTTCTTGCATAGTAGTGAATGGTCTGGTGATATAAATAATGTTAGTCAAAGATCAAATGGAATTCATTTAGGTAAGGATGCGTCTATTGTCTGTAAAGACCACTTGACCCCTATGAAACAAGACGATGCCCCTGACAACTTTGGAATTCTGGATACATTATTCAGCAATTTGAGGATTCTGAGTATTTAGAAGAAAATGCAAAAAGAAAAGTTCACAGCAAATAACAAGGAAGAAAAAGAAACAAACTGATGTCTGTAAAGTAAAGAGAGTACAAAATAAAAAGGACATTGCTTTGTGTAACACACATATTACAGGGAATGTTAACATTTTTCTGTCAGAAATCTTCAGTATACAGAAAAATGCATTATGTTTTCAAAAGAGAAGGTAGAAAAAAGAGGCAAGGGGCAGGTAAAAAGGAAGAAATCAAAATTGAATATGGATGGATTGAAGAACATTACTGTAAGAAAAAAAGAAGACAAAGATAGATATTGATAACATAGCTCAAGATGTGTATGTACCAAGCCAGCTGGATGAGAATTGCATGATTGCAAAGGTAATGCACAGTGAAAATGGTGGTATTAATAGAGCAGATATTATTGAATTAGAAGTTGAAGATTCTTCAGATCTGGTCTTAAAAGATATTGTTGTAATTGGAGATTCGGTTAATAGAGGAACTGATTTCTACATATGCAGAGAAGATAGTGAACATTGAATCATGTTATGCTTGCCAGGAGCAAAAACAGAGAATGTGAGACAGGCCTTAGAATGTGCTAGGACTATCTTTCACAAAACACATGTACAAAGGAGAGTCAGGTCACCATGAATGAAAACATTTTTTTGGGTAAATACCTATATGAAAAAAATGTTTTGTTTTTAAAAAAAAAATGGAAATGTGTAGAACATCAGAGCCTAATTTTGGGCACAAGTGTTCAGATAAGATGAAGAAAAGTTTTCCAACAGATATTTTGCAATATTTCACAAACACAAGGCAGGGTTTTGCCAGGTCGAAAATTTAACAATTCACACATAACAACATTTTATGCATCTCTGATGGTTGTTAATGCTAGGAGCATTATTGATAGTTTTATTATTGGAAAAGTTTCTACATTCCCACAAGATTGATGTTATTGTTTTGTGAAACATGGTTAAAGAACAATGACTGGAAACCAGTTCTGTCAGGGTGTAAGTTTTTGCTGTAACAGACATTTTGTAACAAAAAAATCAGGTGGAGGTGTTATCATATGTTGTGATAGGGATTAAAGATAGTTCTGAGACCTGTGATTGTTACATGTTCAATTATAACACTAATACTATAGGTTGTGTAACTGTGATGGTAAATACAGCCCTGTAACATATAACAATTGTTGGGGTGTATAGACCAATGAAGTCAGGGGCTGATGAGCTGTAGAGAAATTTATACATTTCTTGCATGAAGCACAGGAGGGAAGAGTAATAGTGGCTGAGGATTTAAATTTACCAGAAACAGGCTGGAATAATACTGATTCAACAACATTAGTAAGGATGTTATTCACAGTTTATGTTCAGGAATAACAACTGCTTCAGATTGTGAAAAAAATACCAGGGAAAGGAACGTACTAGACATTGTTTTGTGTTCCTAAAGAAATTAACTTCATTACCACCACTGATGTGCAGTGATCATGAGGTTATAAAGGTTAATTTGTTGCTAGATATTTCTGCCAAGCTGAAAGCTAAACTAATGCACGGTAGATTGACAGATTATATGGAAGCAAAGTAATGGCTATGTAAAATGAATTGGAATGATGCGTTCAGTGGAAAAACTGCAGAAGGAGTGTGGAGAATTTCGCAAGAGAAATTGAGTGCAAAAAATCAAAACAGTGTTTAACCTCAGAATCTAGGCATACAATGCCAGGGGGATATATTTCCATAAGAACAAGACACCTGATTAAGGTGAAAGAGAAAAAATAAGAAATGGAAAATAAGTTGAACAACAACTTTGAAAGCTGAAATAAACAAGTTGGACAAACAAATTAAGAATAGTTTGAGACAAAATCAAGAAAATGTTGAAGAAAATTTATATAAAGATATTGAGTTTAATAGGAAATCATTTTTTACATATGCAAGATGTGGAAGAAGTAAAGACAAATTGATAAACTGTGTGTAGATATTAAAATTTATTCTCAGACAACAGATTATAGATATATTTACAAAGATATACAGTTTGCCCCCACAAAGGGGGTGATCAGTTCTAGTAATATCCAAGTAACCACAGATACTGGAATCAAAATAGATTATATTGAAAAATAACCATGCAAACTGGATCCAAACAAAGCACTGGGAGGAGACAGAATAAGTCATAATGGCCTGAGACCACTTCAGCAAGAATGTATAGTACCATCATATCTGTTATTTACTAGGTCATGTAAAAATATGAGGAGATTCCTTGGGATTGAGACGTGCTTATTAACCATGTCTTTAAGGGAAAGGGGAGTAGGACAAATCCAGAGTCGTAGACATTTAGTCTACTTTCATGTTGTGGAAAAATAATGGGGAAGGTAATATTGGATACGTAATTGTCAGAACTGGAAAGAGTGACACTTGAAACCATACACCAAGATGCATATGAAAAATATATCTAGTACCACCTGTAACATGATATTCTGTAACAATACAGTAACAACTGTGAATGAAAAAAATTGTGCTGTGATGTAATTTATATAGATTTAACTTCAGCGTTTGACAAGGTCGTACACAAAATATTGATCAATAAATTACAACAACAAAGTATTGAACTACTCTTGATAAGAAGGATGGCTGTATGATTTACAAGTAGGACATGGCAAGTATCCTACAGCAATTGGACAGGTGTAATTCTTGGTTACAGTCAAGGCGTCCCACAGGGCTCTGTTGTAGGCCCTTACTTGTTTAGATAGGTCTGAAAGACACTCCCCCAGATTCAGCAAGCTCTGCATGGAGTGCAGGAATAGTACAAGAGCTGCTGCATGCAATATGGCCGATGAGGGATCCAGGATTGAGTTCCCGAGATGTGAACGAGCGCCCCTACACTATTCCCGCACGGACACCACTGCCATATATTAATTACCACATTTGCTGGTGAAAACCATGCAAATGAGTAGAATTAGCGATCCAGGAAGCAGGCAGGCATCTGTGCAAGAATAGTGTAACCTGCAGAAATATATTCGGTTACTAACCCAATACATTTCTGCAAATTACAAAATGGAGGCATGACAGCTTGAAAGAAAGCATATATTCTATGTAGTAGGCATGCCAATGGCTAAATATATGGCCATTGGCATGAAAAATTGCTGAAATTTTATAACAAATATTTTATTTTGTGGGCCGATCTCTGCTGGCAAACGGGATTGTCACGAAAATAATAAAAAAAAAAGGGGGGGGGTGAGCTTTTATACCCAAATCTGCATTTTGCCATAATGGTCAGTGGCATGCATAAAGACAATACCAGGGAATAGTGGTTGCTATGGGGGAAGGCTCAGTGTGAGTGTGGTAGCTATGAATTAGCAGTCTGGTGTATGCAAATTAGGGGATTGATACTGAATCACAGATTTCCTCTCCAAGTTAGCTTGCACCCAACCGTGTAGGTGCAGCAGCACCATTGTATAAGTAGAAGAGGTGGATGACCTCGTAAGGGGGTGTGTCATGCATGCTGTAAGCTTATTGGAGCTCTGTGGCCCGTGTTTGCCCTAAGCTAAGCACAGCTAAGGAAGGGGCTGTGTCTTGCATTGCTGAGCACTTTCCTTGCTTAAACGGGTGTGCGCGCCGCGCACTAGATTTTAAACATAAAATAAATAGATAAAAAAAACAGGAAATGGAGCAATTTTCACATCTGAGCACTGGTTATGCGCAGCGTGCCTCAGGGCTTAAACGGGGAGGAAATGGGAAGGGGAAACAGCAGTAGGAAGGCAATCAAGGAGAACTAGCATAGCTGGCAGGTGAAATGTATCAGAATCGGCCAATTACACAGGCAGCAGCCCAGCACACTGCTATAAACTATGCAAACACCTTTCAGTCTGTTTTCTCCACAAAATCTACACCACCGGTGTACAAAGATGGGGAAATTTTACCTGACAAAACTAACAAAATGTTAGGGGCTGCTATTGCTCTCATACATCAATATGTGCAAGAGGCTGAGGGTGGTGAGGATGTGAATGCAGACGACCATCCCATAGTGAGGAGAAGAGTGTACAGACGCAGGGTAACCTACCAGGGGGGGTACGTGAGCTGGAGGTAGTGGAGCGCTATAGGGTGGACAGGGACATTCTACAGCAAATTGTTGAACTGTGCTGGCCCCGCTTCATGCACAAAACCAACAGAGGGGAACCCATTCCAGTGGATACCAAGGTATGTGTAGGCTTAAGAATACTAGCCACAGGTGCCTTCAAAGGCCAACTGGGGATATCATGGGAATCTCACAGGCATCAGCATTCAGGATACTCCACCAGTTCCTGAATGCCAAGCCAGCACATGTCAGTGAGCACATGTATTTCCTCAACACCTATGAGGCGTTGACCAACAATATGCATCTCTTCCACCACATAGCAGAATACCTTGAGGTAGTGGGTGCTATAGACTGCATGCACATACTCGGCAAAGCACCACCCGGTGAGCGGGGTAGTGTCTGCATAAACCGCAAGGGCTTCCCCTCCATCAACTGCCAGGTCGTGTTCGTTGCCCAGGGCATTATCATGAATGTGTGTGCTGGCAACCCTGGAAGCTATCATGACTCCCACATCTGGCATATGACACAGCTGTACCAGTCATCTGCCAGTGGGGACATCCCATATGGCCACCTAGTGGGGCATGCCAGCTATGCACTGGAGCCGTGGCTGATGGCACCCCTCAGAAATGCGCGCACACACACACACCTGAACAAGAACTCCATAATGAGGACCCGTACAAATCAGAATCCTTGTATAGCATGTGTTTGGGATGATCAAGTCATGGTTTTGATGCCTTAACACATCCGGTGGAAATTTGCAGTACTCTCCAGCTATATGTATACAAATGTTCATAGTATGTGCCATGCTACACAGTATGATCCTGTGGAAACAGCTGCAGCAGGAACAGCACAGGGCAGGGCCACACAATCCCCCACCAGTACCAAGGCCATCACAGGCATTGAGTGACTCTGAGGAGGAACTACCTGAGCCTGCCCCTGTAGGCAGAAGCATGCCCAGTATGCCCAGGCCTTGTCAGAGAGGCAACGCATAGCACATACACTGACAGGGTACGGACTCAGATCACACATACAGTAAAAGGGATGCCAAATATGACACTACCTGTGCCTTACCATGTATAGGCAGTGTACTGTGTGCATCCGACATAGTCAGCCCTCCAGCACTATCTGCAGTACTGGCCCAGGCACAAGGTAAGTCACTCCTCCTATCAATTAGTGAATGTAGTAGTATGGTCCGATTCTAATATCTATGGTATGGATGCAAGCATGCAAGGGAATTGTGTGGCTGAATTGGGTAGCATCAGGCAGCTGACGGCTATATAGAACAGCAGGAAATCCATAACAACTACTGGTGTCAACAGACTAGGCAGTAGTACACAAAGTGACATCTCCTACCGCAGTACATGTGGTGGTCCAAATAATTGGGTGTCCGTAGGCCACACACATGGCTTTCAGTGAGGGTACACATACCCACCCCCAGCGTCACCCAGCAGGGCAGGTGTAGATTACCATAGAGAAAGGTTGGGCTAAGGCCCTCAAATGATGCCAATGGTGAATAGCCCCCCTACATATCTACACAGACATAGTACAACAGGTCTGGTAGTTGCATCATAGTTCTGAAAGGCAAGACGTCTGAAATTGAAATGTATGCTGATACAATCTAACATGTATATTTTACTGTTTGTGCAAGATAGGTCACAATACAGTACTAAATGGAAGTAAACAGAGTAAGTGAAATACCACTAAAGTCATTGCAAATTTAAGTCAGGTGTGCCTCCCCAACCCCATGTAGAAATGTAGTAACATGCAAGTTTGTGGAGTAATATCAGTGGAGCACATCCCCAACCCCATGTAGAAATGTAGTAACATGCAAGTTTGTGGAGTAATATCAGTGGAGCACAATGTGCCAGAAATGTCCCAATCAACATCCTAAATTGGTGCATGTCTGCAATATTTCAGGGGTCAGTGTGTGCTATGTTTCTGTGTGTTTAATGTTGTGTGGAAGTGGTCAGCATGTAGGTCTGCATGTTTTGTCTCAGTGGCCCTTGTACAGGTACAGTACTGTGCGTGACAGGGCTATGTCCCAATAACTGCAGTGCCAACCAATGTTTTTTCTCAGCGACACCCATGTTAACGGTTGTACACTGTCCAGATGTCAATAGCATTCAACGGTGGAAAGCCAGACAGGTCATGAACAAGGGGCCCTACATGGCAACTCTACACAGGTGGAAGAACCCTGTGCAGTGCTTACAGTAACTCTGGGTTGCATACAACTGTGGAATTATATATCTAGAGGTTAGCTTAACATTAGTTAACAATCTAACACAGTCAACATAACACAAATGCAACGTCCTGTTGACAAATCCCAGTAGCATGCCCCCCATTAGAACACAAATGCAAGGCTATGCTGACAAATCCCAGT
>NC_056732.1:1316505392-1316507892 GCF_019279795.1 Protopterus annectens
TTTTATATATATTTCTTTAATTGATAATGAATTTTTGATTTTTTATGTTATATAAATGTCATTGTGGCATTATGTTACTATATTCCTACCCTTTGCTTGCATCTTTAAGTAATTAGTGTTTAGGAAGATGTAATTACTTAATTGGCGTATCAAACTGATATATAATTCAGTGGTATGTAAATGCTTTTTAACGTCTGAGGAAGCGGACAAGTTCCGTGAAAGCGCTTACGTTTTCTGTATTTCATTAAATCTATTTTTAACGATTGAAGTGGTTTCAGTACGCATCTTTGCACAGTGACTTTGAATGTTTGCCTAGCAGCTTCCTATATTGGGTTAAGTTTTCTCTTATATATATATATATATATATATATATATATATATATATATATATATATATTTTCATAGGTAGGTACTAGGCCATTGGCCCTAGGGCGTATACAAGCCTAGCCAAAAATGTACCCTGACTTTCGCCACCCAAGAAAATTATTTTCCTCTGCCCCTGTCAAGCAGAACCACAGAAGTGATCCCCGGGGTGAATTTCCTATTACCCATCCAATCTTCAAGATTTTTCTTGAAGAGTGCTAATGAGGAGCTCTGTTTGACATAGGTAGTCTTTTCCAGAGTATGGGGAGTCTCTGGGACAGGAATCTATCCCTCCCTCATGTTCTGTTTATTGTGGTGGCCAGGTTTAGGTCCCTAGGGCGTGTAGCTCTGAGGGATTGGGATTTCTTTAAGTGGAGCATGTCCAACAGCTCTGGGTTTGACATAGCTTTGTATGTTAGGCAGAGATCGCCTCTGAGTAGGCGATATGCGACAGAGTAAAGCTGGAGTTTTTTGAGACGGTATGCGTAAAGCATCTGTTTGAGGCCAGTAATATTCTTTGTGAGGTATTTTTGCGGCCTTTCCAGTTGTTGTAGATGTCTTGTTAGGTACATACCAAAAGGGGAGTTGTACTCTATAATTGGTCTAAATGAGTGATGAGTAGAGGGGAACAATTACCTCTTTTTTTTTTTTTTTTTTTCTGGATGAGAAACCTTTTGTGATGAGGTGTGCCACATAGAAGGATTTCCTGACCACTTTGTCAATGTGATTATCAAAGGAGAGACTACTGTCCACCTGTGTCCCAAGGTCTCTTATCACACTTTCGGTGTTAAGTAGACTACCGCCTATGTGGTAGTTCATGGGTACAGCATTTTTACCAAAGGGGATGACAATGCACTTTTTGGCATTGTGCTTGAGACCATGTCTTTGACACCAGGCATCTGTCTCAGTGAGGCCCTTTTGTAGGATGTCGACATCGTTAGGAGTTTCAGTTATGGCTCCTAGTTTGCAGTCATCTGCGAATTTAGTTAGGTAAAGGCCTTCTGTGTTAGCCTATACTTCAGGGAAGTAGATACCAAACAAGAGAGGACCCAGGACTGATCCCTGTGGTACTCCACTTGTCACTGGTCTGAAGTCTGATTTGGAGTCTACTACTTTCACAGTGTGGGTTCTTTCAGTAAGCCAGTTAGCAACCCATCTTGTGGTGTAGGGATTTATACCTAGTTTAGTGAGTTTATTTATAATTCCAGAGTGGGGGATGGTGTTGAATGCCTTGGCGAGATCTAGATAGGCCGTGTGAACCACCTTACCCTCATCTATGGCTTTGATGACTGTAGTTATCAGATTTAGGAGACATGATCTGCCTTTTACAAACCCAAACTGTGTGGGGTCCAGGGTTTGGAGAACTCCAATGTCTTTGTGAGTTCCATGATGATACGTTCCATGCCCTTGCAGACAAGGCTAGTCAGGCTAATGGGGCGGTAGTTCCCGTGGTCTGTGGTCTGTTGTGGCCCCCCCTTTGTGGAGTGGGATAACTGTCGCTGTTCGCCATTCAATGGGCACAAAGCCTGAGGTGAGGCTATGATTGAACATGGTACTTAGGTGGGGTGCCAGTTCATTCTGTAGTTCATGTAGAATGCAGCCTGGGATGTTGTCATGTCCCATGGATGCTATGTTCTTGGCTTTGGAGTGTGAAGTTTTTACCTGTGCAGCCGTGATTACAGGAACTTTGCATTCTTCCGGTATAAAGATGGGCCCTTTAGGGGGTGAAAGGAGGGTAAAGTTAGCACTGAACCTATCTGCCAGGGTGTTGGCAATATTAGTTGGTTCTGTATATTTAGTGTCATTGTGCTGTAACTCAGAGCAGATCGGAGTGTTGCCATTGAGTGTTTTGACATAGCTATAGAATGCTTTGTGGTTGTCTTTAGAATCAGTGGCAATTTTGTTTTCATAACTAGCTTTGGAGGATTTTATGTGGGATCTCAGCTTCTTACTGAGGCTGACCAGGGAGTTTCTCCAATCGTGGGATTTTACTCTTTTTTGCAACAGTTTCTTTCTTCTGTTGTAGAGTTTTGTTTATGGCAGAAGACCACCAGATTGGCTTCCGTTTTTTGGAGGATAGCATCTTGTTTCTTTTAGGGATAGCACAATCCATGCACTCGTGTAAGTGCTTATAAAG